>NC_043984.1:16813014-16928014 GCF_902150065.1 Myripristis murdjan | reverse complement strand
AGCAAGGCAGGGACAACGAGCAGATGGCTACTATCAATCAATAAAGCTCCAATGTAAGGTCAGAGGAAGGTCAGGTGATGCATCTTGTCTCCAGTGGCCAGCATTTAGCTGTGTCATAGCCTCAGTGGCTCCCAGTGACCTTCTCCACTGTCTTATAACTCAACTCTCAGCACTTTTGACAGCTGGCACCAGGTTGAACCGATGCTGAGAGTTTATGCTGCAAGAAGTTTTTGCTGTTCACATTCATTTTGGCAGATTTCATCCCAAATAAAACTCAAGTCAAGCAACCGCTTTAAAGTTGTGCTCACCTCTATTGTAATCGGCATTACAACTGTGATAAAGCAAATACACCAAAAAATTAAAGCATAGATGTTTTCCTTTAACACAATAACAATTACAGCTATTGTTACAATACTGAATAGCAGCTTATCATGTTGTTTTTTTCTCCATGCTGGCCCATGTTTTGTGGTACCGTCAAGCACATCAACATTTAATGTGTACACACTCTAGTTGAAGAGTGAGGGAGAGAGCATCAGTCAATTATTAATGTGTACAAGGCTTGGAGAATTCTGCTGCAGAAGTTAGCGCAAGACCTCTTCAAGGAATCGCAACATCATACACTCCTAGAAACCAAGACAAAAAATGACAGGCCAGTGTCAGTCTACTACCTGCCTCACCTGGCAGCGACAGCCAATAGCCTGAGGAAAAATATGGGGAACAAAGGCAAAGTTCATGTTGACAATCCACATGGACAAGCTATTTGTGAAAAATCTAGAAGAGGAAAGCAGAATGACCAGTCAAGGCAAAAGGAAGTCCACCAGAGCAAACGAGGAAATGAGGAGTGCTTGAAAACATGGTTACCTACGGGGAGTTTGCTGGTCAGACGTGTCGGGAACATCTGGAATAGTAGCTTTTCATCCAGCTGTCAGATTCAATTTAATCTCAGAGGGGAAGAATACAGGCCTGCTCCTCCGCCATGCATGTTGAGTTCACAGTTTCATGAGTAACTCAGGACATTTGTCCTTATTTCAGCAATTGAGAGATGTTCGCAGACAAACATTTGACGTGATGTCCCTGGGCTGCCATATCCTGTATCCACCTGCGACATCATTCTGCTGCAAGCAGAACAGTGGTGGCATATATTCAAACTCTAATGTCACTCTAATATCTCCTTCCAAATGTCCAAATCTCAGGATTTCTGCAGAATTTATTTAAATGAGGAGTCACAGTGGAGGAATCACAGTATCCCTAACCATCCCAGGGCTGAAACTGACACAGCCCAGGTTGGGAACAAGTGACTTTCATTTGTCAAGCAGCTTATTAGATTTGCAGGAAACATTTCCAGTAGGATTTGAACTGAAGCAATACGGAGACTGTTTCCTCCCACCTGAGAAAACCAGCACTTAATTATGTATTTCTTTGTTTTTTCTTGATTGTATTCATTTGTTTGTTGTTTGTTTATTTGTTTGTTTGTTCAATAGCCTGTCATTGTGATAGTCCACACACAGCTGACTGTTTTTACTGTTAACCCCAGTCTTATATGTACAATAACAATGACCCCAGACCATCGCAGCTCTGTGTTGCATTGATGGTGCTTCATTGATGACCTCATTTTTCCAGCACAAAGAAAAATATGAATTATATATGAATGTGTTTTTCCTTAAAATATCACAGTTGCACACATTTCTGTTGCAGTGGCATCATCCTGATACAACAGGTTAACCAGCTCACCATGACTTTCCTAACCCCAGAATATTGTGATGTGCTCCATGTCATGAGTTGAGGTGCCTCCCGGTGGACGTGTTCCAGGCACAACCTACTGGGAGACCCCAGAGCAGACCCAGCACACAATGGCAGGGTTATGCATCCTGGATGGCCTAGGAGTGCATTGGTATCCCCCGGAAACAGCTGGTGGATGTGGCCCTGGTCAGGAGCATCTAGACCGACCTCCTCGGCCTGCTGCCTCCACAACCCAGGCCCAGATAAACAGCGAAACATGAATGAATGTATGTTGTGACAGATTTTGTTGCTTTCCTTATTACAGCAAGCAGTTCAGATCATTTGACCGTGCTGACATCTTGCATCCGTGATACTCAGCATTTTTATATTTTTGGCCAAAAGTAACTATCAAATATAAGTCAAAGTGTTCTATTTTATTACATTTAACTTTTTTGAATTGTTTGATGACCTGCAGCAAACTGCCAACATGTTGGAAATAGCAAAACAGCTGATGTCACAGAATTATCAATAAACCATATTTGGTGACCACTAGTGGCGAGGATCTGGGTGCACACAAGTGGCGCGCTAATAATGAGCTAGTCCTCTTCTCTGTAGAGCTGAAAGCTTGATGAGCCAGGGGAGAAGATCGCGTTTTTCACCTTGGCAAAGTGGGACCATATCCTTTACAAATTTCTCAGCTCCTCTGTTGGGTCATTAATAAAGATAATGATTATAATAATGTTTTTAAAAAGTAACGCATCATTATTCACATTAGAGCTTCAAATTGCAATATCAATATATTCACATTATGTGCACTGTTTTAAAGCTAGATTTCATTTCCAGACTATTAAATATGTAGTAAAGATTATGGTGTTTAACCAGGATTAGACTTTGCTCAAGGGTTTGGAGCTTCATTGGCCAAGAATGTCCCAGGAACCCCACGGGTCCATGGAGTCACACCTGAGGACACCCTCAGGGCACAGAGGATGGACAGAGTCTGCACACATCTAGGAATTTAACATACATGTTTAATTGTAAATGTAAAAGGAAAATGTTGACAAAATGTTCTCCCACACTACCTCCAGCTCTAATTCACACAAACACACACATGCACAAGACCTTTGTCAGCAGGGATTTGATTTCCCCCCAAATGTTGCTCCTTTTTTGTCTGCCTGTCTACCTCTCCTACTCTTTTTGAATTAGAGGAGGAACATAGAGCACCTGAGGGAAAAACTACAATAAAGACAATTTGGTGATTATTCTGTTTTTGACTTTCTGACTCATCGCTGTCGGCCAAAAGGTGAAGACAGTCTTCCCTTGTTGTTTTGTCCAATTCAACGGCATAAAGGTGTTAGGAACCTTCCTGTGCTCACTATGTTCAGTTTTTCTGCCAAAGAGGGACTCTGGAGCTCAAGTTAACCTTTTTTAAAATTATATTAAAATTAATTAAATTAAATTATATTAATAAAAGGAATGACAATGTGAAAATACTGAGATGTAAATGTACTTGCGTAAAGTTCTACTTGGGTAAATGTTAAAATCTGCTGATTTAAAAAGTACCGGCAGTAAACTTCACTGAGTTACTTCTGATGGGTGATGTGACCCTCAAATAATATCTGCTCCCTGTGTCTTCATCTGTCTCTCACTTCACACAAGATTGTTGTTTTCCTCTTTTCTCCTCTGCTGGGAGTGATAACACTGAACTTGACCTGCTGAAGACGTGCTTGTTTTTGGCATGTCTGACATGTTGACAGCCTACAAACTCTCAATGTCTGTCATTCACTTCACATCCTAAACATACCATAAGTCAAATGACAGACAACACAAGTCAACAGCAACATGACGTCCCTTGCAATTGGTGCATCTTGCATCTTCCAAACATCAAAAGTAAGAAATGAAAATGATATCTATCTCTTTTTCATTCATTTAAATGGGTAAATACGTAAAAAGTTAGGCAATTTTACATTATCTTACTGCTCCAATTGCAGGTTAACACGTTATTAACATACAGCCATCTGTGGGACTTACTAATGTTAAATAAAATGACCTCAGATGTATTTTTATGATTCAAATGAAAATACCCACTGTCACTGCACAATTACAGAAGGTAAAAATAAATAGCTCTTTTCTAGCCGGTAGCAAGAGGCTGAGAATTGGCTCTGGTCTGGAACCCTTGAATTTTCCCGCTCCTTTCTGCCAGCAGCAGAATGATTATGTCACATTTCTAACATGAATCTGATTAGATAAAGGACATGACAGCCTGGGGACATCATATCAAATGCTGATCTGAGAGCATCTCACACTTGCACAAATCAGGATGCGCCTGTGGCAATGGAAGAATTGCGAAGGGGGGGATGAAGGCAGTGTGGGGTCAGAGTGGTGAAGTGAGTGGGAAGAAAGGATGACTTCAGAGGGGAAAATATGTTCTCTACAGGAACCTTCATAATGTCGACTACACAGACCCATGACTGCATAGTAGACATTATAAAGGTTTTCTGCATTTTAAAGTAAATAACAATAGTGACCTCAGGCCTTTGGCCCGAGGCACTAATTATTGGCATTTATATATATTTTAAAAGTCATTTTCACAGATTCTATCTCTGGCAGACAATGTCTGATTTCACCATTTTTTTTTTTATCATATGTGATGAAGACCTTGTAAATGTATAGTAGCTTTTACAAACCTTAGTCCTATATTCTTTCATTTGTTTTGTATCTATATATTAATCTGCTATGAGAGTCTAAGGACAGACAATGTTGTATTACTGTAAAGCCTGCTGAGGCAAATTTGTAATTTGTGATATTGGGATGTACAAATAAATTTGACCTTACTTGGCTTGACTTAATCACGATGTACAGTAAATAATTACCATATGACATGATATGACATGTTCATTCATTTTACATCTGACCTCATATTCACTGTCATCCTTACTTTGGAAAGCTTGCATCATTAAAATTTCATACAGCTTTGTTTACATTCTCCCCAGGCATACCAACACTTGGTGAAACCCTGAATGAAGCGCGCTACAGTTAGGCTCTGCATGCGGGTAACGTACATATGCAATGCACATAGACAAGGTTTTCATCATTGCGGAAACGTTTCTTTTTCATCATCTATGATAATATTATACATATTGTGTTCTAAAAATGGAAATCAAGTATTTGTTCTCTCAGAAGCCTTGCAGATGTTTACTCTGTTTTCTTTGGCTATCAATCTCCGCCTTTCAACACCCATGTCTGCTTTTGTCTCCAGCTTCAGCCATCTTTGCAAAAAACAATGAAATTGTATTTGCTGGTGCCAAATTGACATGTAAACAAACTGGAGATGAGATTAACTGACTAGCATGCTGTCAGATCTTTTAGACTAATTTCTATGGTATTTCTAAGGCAGACTGAGACATGGTGCAGAAAAACGGTGACGTCATCTCCGTCCCTTTGTACTTGTCCTTCGTTTCTGTCTATTGTTTGTTACTGTTTTGTTTGTGAAGCACTTTGGTGCAAAACATGTTTTGTTTTTAAAGTGCTATATAAATGAAATATAATGAAATAAACATGAAAAAAAAAACCTCTTGAGCAATTTTGCGAGGAAAGAGAAAGAGGAAACTATGTTTCAGTTCATACCTGCACACTGAAATGAAAAGTGCCAACACAACCAGTAATCTGAGCTGGATTCAGCTGGGGGACACAATCTCACCGTTTTAAACTGACTGATATGGTGGAATTAGTGTTTTCTCTAAGGTGGGACTGCAGGAGTCTGAGATCAAATTTGTGAAGTAATTTGGGAAGTAATTTCACATGACCTTTCTTTTCTGAAAGGTCATGTGAAAGGTCTTTAACTTATTATTTGTTGTTTGTCATGCTGGTGATTCAGTAATTAAGGTTCTACTGTTGCATGCATCACATGGCACTCTAGATAACATTGTCACCTAAATACCTAGAAAGTAAATGTAAATGAAAATGTAAATCTCTACCATTTGGCTCCATATGGAATGTATAAATACAAATAAGAAGCAGAAGCATATTTTTTAAAGGTCACTCTGATAGACGTGCTTGCTTTCTTTCATTTACACTTGAACAATGAATTCTTCTTTTATTTAGCTTCTAAAGTTAAAAAAGCTATGCAAACCTAAAAATCAAAACAAAAAAACTAGATTAAATAGTATACAGTATTGTAGTTATTCCTGAAAAATAAATTATCTTTACTTAAAAGTCACAGGTTATGTTTTGGAATGCTGAGTGTTTGACTACATTACAATAACCTACCAAATTTCAGATTTCTTTCCTCCTAAAATCCAGTCCTCATGTAACTATCACTATGACTTTAATGCTACTTGCAATGACATATACAATAAATTTGTAAAGACTGATGTCATCCTGCAAAGTCCAATTCCGCTCTGTTAAAAGATGGATAAATTGAAGCTGTCTACAAAGTAACATTATACATTATTATAATTATACACTATTATTTTTGAGAATTTAAAGCTAGTAATTTTTGTGATATTTAACCTTTATCAGTACAGGTGATATTGACAACTGTACTGTACCCAGAAATTGCAGATTGGATTAATGAAGTGGAAATTCCATTGGGGTTGTCTATACAAAAAAAAAAAAAAAAAAAAAAATCATATATCAGCATCTGGTCTCTGCTCGGATAGGTCGTGGTCACTTAAAACCTCCACTTGTAAAATATTTACCCCAATATCATTCTCAAATTAACAATGAAAGCATAGTTTAGGTCAAACCAAGCACTATACAAAAACTGGATGATGAGTTGAAAAACAATTGTTTTAATAAGAGAAAATATTTACAGATCCGTGAATCAAGATTTGAATATTATACATGTCTACTTAGCAGATGAAATGTTGTGTGACTGCAGCAGCCCTACAGCATCACATGCTGCAACAATCATTTTCTCTAACAGAAGCCCACAATCACAAACGTTAAGCCTCTCAGTCTTGTACCCCTCCCTCAAAAAACACAACTACCCCAACCTCAGAGGATCTCAGGATCCATTCTGGAAATGTTACATCTAACACCCTGCATGTCATGCACTGCTCATGAATGAAACAGCAATTTCCATGACAATATTATTGAACTTCTATGGCAGCCATCTTAGGTGTGCCGCTGCAGAATGTTATGATAGATTAGAGGAGAAAGAGCCGCGCATCTTTCACTCTGGGCTTCTTCTCTTTTCAGGACCACGGCCAGCTCCCCGCGCCTGCGTCCCTGGCTGGCTGGCAGGGAGAGGCCATCGCTCGCTTTCACCGAAAAATCCACTCTCCTTCTCTCATCTGTGCACCCCCAACCCCTCCTCCATCCTCTCCTCCCACCTCCCCCTCCCACATCCGCAGCGCTGACTGGCGAGTAAAATACAGAAAATACGTAAGCATCGACGAATGCACGGCGCAGGCGGAGAAAGCTCTGTGTGAAGCAGGCTACACAGACCTTCTCCAGCATCATTCGCCTTGCTGACATCTCTCAGCAAGCGAGTAGAATTAGGGCCCCTATCTTTAATCCGGGCATATTCTACACAACTGAGGTTGGGTTAGGACTAAGGTAAACCGTCTGCAA
Organism: Myripristis murdjan; assembly: GCF_902150065.1. NCBI lineage: Eukaryota > Metazoa > Chordata > Actinopteri > Holocentriformes > Holocentridae > Myripristis > Myripristis murdjan. Next base: position 16,920,721 of record NC_043984.1, on the reverse strand, counting down.
GGAACATTCAAAAATCCTGTCATTTACTGTGTTAGGAAATCTGTAAGGGTGCATCACCTCTAGGGCAAAATGTTAGATCCGTCGTCCAGCGAGGAGGAATCTGATGGGATAGTGGAGGAGGAAAGCAAAGAGGCGATGGCACCTCAGGCCGGATCCCGCATCTCTCCAAGCAGGACCAGCGAAAGCTCGGGTGGACTAGCGCCCAGCAGCAGCCGCAGCAGCGCCCGTCCGACCAGCCCTAGCCCGTCGGCCGCCAGTGAGCATGAGAAAGAGGATTTGGACAAACTGCAGAGGGAGGAAGAAGAACGCAAAAAGAAGCTGCAGTTGTATGTTTTTGTGATGCGATGCATCGCTTACCCATTCAATGCAAAACAGCCCACAGATATGGCAAGGCGACAGCAGAAGGTAAGGGCCCTGTGTGTCTGTGCAAAGGCATAATTAATAACCACATGCTGACGAAACGCCTCCTTTCGTATCGCAGATGTTGTCATTGATGACCTACATAGGATAATTCAGAACACAGTGGTGTTTTGGCCACTAGGCCTGTTCGATAGCGCATGGACATAGCACAGTCCCATGTGAAACCTGCACTGTCTGTTTTTTGACGCAAAATGTTGAAATCGTCGGTCCACAACATGAGCACACATCGAAGCCGTGGACAGTGAAAGGAAACATGGCACTGCAGAGCTGCAGACTGTGTGCTGTCTGTGTCCAGCCACACAGAAGCATAGAAGTTAAATCAATCACAGAGCACCAGCAGTCCCATTCATTCAAATGACGTTCAGGGGAGATGGTGGATGGCCTTTTAAAACAAGGCAGTGCCATTGTCCTTGTTGGCCTACATCTCACCGAGGTCCTGCCTTCCTTTAGGTAAGCAGCGGTATGGCTCTCTGCTCTTCCCTCCCGGCGGATGTACCCAGTTCCAGCCCGTTTGCGCCATCACTTATGCTGTCAATTCAGTCTCCCAAGGTGACTTTTAGGCACATACCTCATGAGCAGGGGGGCTCATGGCTTGTGGAGGATCCTCTCTGCAGATGAGAGTGAATACCCACCCCCACCCCCTTGACAGTTTGTTGTACAATAATTGCACTACAATGTCCACACTTTTTTTTTTTTTTTTTTTTTTTTTTTAGCCCATAAGGTGTATGATTTATAGGTAATGCAATGGGACAAGACCCTCTTCCTATTTTCAAATGGTCGCTGTGATGTTCAAATGTACTCAAAGCAATTTTGGGACATGGCGTCCTTACAGTCAAAGTCAACTAGGCTACAGGGCCCGAGTACAGGCCCATACTAAAGGGCCTGTACTTGGACAGACTTTGACTCTGCAATTTGTAATGTCCACCTTTTAGTAAAAAGGGGCATTTCAAATGAATGGCTAAGACATTAGTGCCTGACTTCATTTTCAGCTTTTGTCCACCACTTTATCCAACAATAACTATTATTTGCTCTTTTGCTGAGATCAAAATGGTCATTAGTCACTATGAGTTAATTCTCATAGTATTGGCACATGGCTGAATGTGACCTCTCCCATTACTTAATTGTAGCTCTGTTGACAACACAGACATTGCATCCCCTGTGCTGACCTGCAAATGACCCTTTCAGTTCTAAGTCTAATGCTGATTATTCACCTTTCATATGTGCATATAAAGACGATGTCCATGTTGCAGAAATGCCTATCTTTGTTGGACTTTGTGCCTCAATAATGTTTTGGTTGAAACTGTACACATTTTGTCTACCACTGGACAGTGTAAATATAGCCTTATGGTCTGAATTTTCTGCTGACTCATGCAAGTGTACATGGAAGGCATCAAGTGCACCCATTGTGTTTGTCTGTTTGCTTGTGTGTTTGGTCTTCTATTCAGGGAAGTTACTAATAATGCATTGTCAGTAAAGCATATTCACATCTGGCTAGCTTAGGCAGCCACATTTTTTTTTGCCTCTGGTCAATGAACAACTCTACTGGAAGAGTTTGATGTGTCTCCCTCAAGGGTGCATCAATGGTGGAGGAAGAGCAATTCTTGTAACCCTATTTGGTTTCTCTTACATTCCCCGTAATTCAATATCTATCCATCCATCCATCCATCAATCCATCAATCAATCAATCAATCAATCAATCAATCAATCAATCAATCAATATCTATCTATCTATCTATCTATCTATCTATCTATCTATCTATCTATCAAGGAAAATCTTGACTTTTGTTTGGTCCAGATTCTTGAGGCCTGTGCCTCCATGTGTCACAGAAGATCCTTTCTGGGAAATTACACAGCTTGTAAAAAACTAAATGATGACAATGGAGTGTAGTGTGTACATTTGATTTTTTTTTTTTTTCCACAATTGATTTTAATTTGCATAATATATTATTGAATGAAGTTGATAAATGATGCACTGGATTAGTAATATTTAAAGACATTAATCACCTCATTCTAAATTGATAAGTTTCTGGCAGGCACTGTATGTGTATTTATAGTATCATGGCTGTGTAGATTGATGTGCAACAGTTTTCCCATTTTCCATGAAATGTTTTATGGAGTCATAATATCACTACCATTTAATTATTTCACTGTCCTCTGTGAGTTTGAAGAAAGTCATCACTCTTTATCACAAATTAAATTCTGTTGGATGCAAAATATTAAGCACTGGTCCTACACAATATTTGTAAATTCCTCTTACCCAAGAACTTTTCAGAAACTTACGATAAACAGTCAACAGTATTTAATTTAGTAAATTCCTCATAAGTTTGGCTGTGCCATCTAATATGTAGCCTATTGCATTTAGTTGTTATAAATTAGTCACAGGAATATGATCAAGCCATTTCTGTAATGAAAAGGCTTAAAAGGCCTCTGTGAAGCATGTGGAGCAGCTCCATGATAATCCGTTATTAGGAGCTCTGGCACACAAACAGCAGTGGTGGGCTATCACAGTGAAACAGGCCTAGGCTGCAGAATATGCACGCTGAACTGCTGCTCCTTGAAATGTGTCGCTGTAACCTTGTGAAAGGGTAACACAATTACAGACTGTCACTTCCTTTTGAGGGGCAAGGAAAATAATTTCTCAATCTCAGTCTGAAAGCTGTCCTCACCCCAGCAACTGGAGTATGCACGAGTATTGTAAAGGCTGCTGATCAAATTTTAACTCAGCGTCATTAATATTTGGTTTAGCAGCAGCATGGTGGTTAACTGGTTAACACTGCTGCCTCAGATCAGCAAGGTCCCAGGTCTGGTTCCCGAGTCTGCATAGCTCTGTGTGTGTGACGTTTACATCTTCCTCTTGTGTTCATATGGTTCTCCTCCTTGGGTGCTCCAGTTTCCTCCCACAACCCAAAGACACACAACTCAGGTGGATTTGAAGCTTTAAACTGTGCAAACATGAGTGTGAGTGATTATCTATCTGTGTTAGCCCTGTGATACACTGGTGACCTGTTCAGCATGTTTCCCTGCCCTTTGCCCAGTGCATGCTGGGATAGGCTCTACTCTCCAATGACCTTGAACAGGAATAAGAGGGTAAAGGCACAGAATGATCGGATGAACACTTGCTTGAGTTGATGTAAAGGCAGTGGAAAAAATGAATCACAGTACAAATTGCTTAAGCTGTCATTTCAAACAAACACCTCACAGGCACAGGGTAACAGACACAGATCCATGCAGAAATGGTATATGCAGGTTTTACTGGTGACGCATCTTGGGATAGGGCTTTACATTAATGGGACACTCAAGTTATTGAGGTTATTAATAGTTGTGGATAAATATACAGTGAAGCAATGAATATGCACAGAGGAATTTAAGTGAAAGTATAATTTAAAGTGCATGGCCATGGATAATGAATGTAGATAATACAGCATGAACATGTAACTGATACTATTTGTAATACAACTGCTGTATATTTTGAGACAGAAATTTAGAGAATCTTTAGTTACTAAATGGTGCCAGTCAGTACAATTTGAAGCATATTTGCATGTGTGTCAGCTAGTATTCCATCATTAATATTAATATGTGTATAATCAAACACTGAAAAAAACAAAACAAAAACAAAAACAAAACAAAACAAAACAAAAAAACACTTAAAGTTAAAAATAAAAGTCTAATGGAACAAAGTGCTGATTGGCGGAGATCATATTGTATATCTTAGTATCAACTAAGCACTCAGGTCAAGGTTTCTGTCAGTCTGAGAAACTCCAATGTCCTAAAGATAATCTAACCCAATCAACTCATCTGCCTTTAATGGAGTGCGTCTTGGCTGAGCGTTTTAGTGCTGTAGTGCACCATGGATACTCTGAGGGACAGGAGATAGTGATTAGTACAGCAAGCCTGATGGTATGAATGTGAAGTAGAGTTTATTTGGGGTGTGCAATCATGAATTTATCTTGCATGCCTCATCTATCAGCGATATGGTGAATGTGTTTAGTGCCAAACTATGTTATTACTTGTTACCCATAATAGCAGAGGAATTAATTTGGTTTCACGTTCTTATTGGAAACTATAATTATTGCTTTGAAGTGAAGGCACAAAGCAATTACTGTGACTTATTTTGAAAGATGTAATTTTGAACAGACATATCGATACCCATTGGTAAATAAAGAATTAGTGGTTCCACGGGGGTCAACTGAGAATGCCTACCTCTAATTTATCATTTTTGTATTTGACAGTGAGAAGACTGAGATTCTCGAGAGCAGCAGCATGCAGAGACGGCATGAATTTAAGACTGGAGTGAAGTTAATGGTCAGGTCATTGAGTTGAGATGAGGAGGCACTTTATTGGATCAATGTAGACAAGAAACAAAAGGAAGATTAAAGTAGCTCCTTGGCAGAACTTAACTGGAAGTTTGAATCCAAGAGTACGGCACAGGAAAAGTCATAGATGAACATAATCACTTAATTTTTGCTGATGACGGCCAATACAGTTGTTCAGTAGATTTATATGGCGTTATTGCACTGTTGATGAAGTGTAGACAAATGTAATTTAATAGATAACAGTAATAGCATCAAACATTTAACAAAAATGTAAGGCTACCAGGAGGGGAGTGAGGGTTGATGAGTGGCAGGGATTCATGAAAACAAAGGCCAATGGTTAGTTTCACTTATTAATAATATAAGTAATATAGCTATTTTTTACTTTATAAGTAAATGACTAATATTTGCCTGGATTCAGATTTGTGTACTTAAGGACAATACAACTGGGCATAAACAAGGGAAAACAATGTTTGGTCATTGTCAGAATGACAATGTTGTTATGATGATGTTATGTTGTTTAAGTGGAATAGTGGAATAGTACATTAGAAAGGATGTGGTGTGGAGAAAAATGGGAAATTATCATCACTGGAAATAGGTATGAGTAAACTGAAGGCAATTACAAAAACAAACAAAAAACAAACAAACAAACAAACAAAAAAAAAACAGTATTTTCCCCTTTTCTGTGGCCAAGACTTTTATGTGCTATGTGGATAAGAAAAGTGCCGGTTTTGACTTGAAATGTCACTGTCCCCTGCTTGTCCTCTCTTCCTTGGATAGAGTCAATAACTGGCTTTGTAAGAATATGTAGAGAGGAATGAAGACACTGATAACTGAGAAGGAATTGCCCTTGCTCGTTAAGTTCATCAAACAAATGGTCATATGGAGAGAATAGAAGAACTCAAGCATGGCAATGAAGTAATTTTCATTGTTGTGGCAAGGCTTTGAATTTGTGTCCAGCCTGAAGAAAGCATCCTTTGACAAAAAACAGAAGAAGAAGAAGAAGAAGAAGAAGAAGAAGAAGAAGAAGAAGAAGAAGCTTCATAAGCAGTGCCAAAGTCAAATTTTGAAAGGGTTGAGAGATGTCAGTCAGTCTTTGAAAGCTACTGTTGAAAGATGACTTACATGTTAGTTGATCCCCTTCAGTATAAGATATTAAACTTGCTCTCTTGTTCCATTTTATGGGAGGTGGTTGAGGCTCTTGTAGGAAAAGACATACATACACTCATACATATACTGTGCAACCATACACTCAACATATCAAAGCTTCACAAAGTAAACGTCTCCACTCGGCATGAAAATAATGAACTGCAAAGGCCTTATTTGTTTGAACACTAAGTACTTCGCTTCCCATGGATTTCACTGCTTTGAATGCAGCTCTCACAGTCTGGATCAAATTTATTTGCTTATTGTATGTATAACATCCAGGAATAACACCTCTGATAGCTGGTATACAGTCTAATACAGTCTAAGTCTAGTCTAAACTCAAATGTTGGACAAAAAGATTTTCCGCCGCTGCAAATGTGCAGGACAGGAATTAAGGATGCAAGGCAGCATCATGTGAGGAATACTTCTTGCTAAGAGTGTCTTGTGCCGTGATCTAGCCTACCTCTGACACGCTAATGTTTCTCCTCTGCAACTGCTCTGTATTATAACAACACCACATCAAGCTGTCATTATTCATATTACCCGAACATAGTGTACTTGGTTAATTACAGAGGAACCTATATCGCCACAGAATCCATTAAACCTCGCATACATCCGCCTTCCGAAACAGACAACTCAATTAGAGCTGACAAATGGCAACCACCTACAGTTAGCATTCGCTCGCTGAACAGAGACCTTAATCCTGGTGCGTAGTGAGGTGAAAAGCACACACACACACACACACACACACACACACACACACAAAAAGACTCCAATCTTAAGAACGATACAGTCCTTGGACATGAAGAGCAGTTGTCTGGTTGAAGGAGGAAAGAGCTTAAGTAGTTAGTGTGTCCTCATAGTGTATGCATGGATTGAGATAGATTAGTCTGCAGGGCTCTGTTGATTTTTCTATTTATTGCTACAGCACATAAAAATATAATCCATGCTTGCGGGGTTACACATTAGCTATACCAAGGAAAGAGTGAGAAAGGACACACAGCTCTCCTTATCTTGTGTCATCTGTGCTCTTTATATTAATTGATCATAACTGCAAAAGACTTTTATCAGTGTTTTGTCAGAGGTAGATATTATTAACTTTGGTCAGCACTGCTGCTGGGAATCAAAGGCGCTTCTGCTTCCAGTAGTTCATAAATCAAAACCGTGGTACAAAGTTTTCCAGAGGACCAAAAGACTCTCCTCTCCCTAGATGATAAATTAATTTAGCATTATAACTAACTTACTCTCATAATCACCCTCAAAACACTAATGAGTTTGTTGTGTGTATGTGAATGAAGAGAACAAAGTCAGTAGCTGGTGTTTGCCTAACAATGATGGTATCTCATTTGTATAATTATAATGTGATAAATAAGGCAAGGAATTCAAAGGATTTGCTTTATTGATTCGGCTTAAAGGCTACTGTGTATGGAGAGGGTAAAATGTGGGCAATGAAAAACCAGAAATATTAAATAAACAATTAGGTGGTTCTGTACTTCAGTTTGTGGATCTTTGAAGTGAAGTGGCTTTTTTTTTTTTCTTAACTAATGTACAGAGTACAGACCGGTTTTAGGGTGGGATAAGAAAAACACAAGAGCGACACAGGGATTAGTAGGGCTGATTTATGAATGCATGCAGCCTTATCACAGCAGAGGGAGAAGACATGATCTACAGCATGGTCATTACTGCAGCACTCTGTTGAACCACTCCTATCTTTCTAACGTAATGAGACACAAACAGCAATGCAGAGCAGCTACTGGGCTGAATGTCAGGTGGACAAACCTCCACTTGAGGTTTCGTTCTTGTCTTATCATGGCAGCGTCTTCCTGTGCCACTCCTTTTAAACACAGCCACTACACTGCCCACCTCCTGTTAAACACCAAACCTCAATCTGTGTTTGTGACCTTCCATCTTTCCCCAGGGGAGGAAACTGGGCTCGAAATCTCTGCTTTGATCACTATCATTGATGTTAAATGATATCCAAAAGCAGATAGGCGGTCTGTGAGTATGTGGAGGGGCCTTTCTATGCAAACATAGACATAGAAGGCATGGCTCAGCAGATGGAGCAGGGTGTCTTGTAATCTGAGTGTTCCTGGTTGGATCCCCGGCTCCTCCAGAGAGCGTGTTGAAGTGTCCTTGAGCAAGATGCTGAACCTCTAACCCCTCCTGACGGGCAGCTTGGCACCTTGAATGGTAGCCTCTGCCATCAGTGTGTGAGTGTGTGTGTGAATGGGTAAAAGCAAGGAATACATTGCAAAGAGCTTTGAGAGGTCAGTAGACGAGAAAAGCACTATAGAAATACAGTCCATTTACATAAATAAAGTAATAAGAAATAACCACAGTCACACCACACAGAAGGTATAGCTAAATATGAAAACAAGGCTGAGTAAACAAACAAATAACCTTTTTTCATCCCCTGTTTAGTTTCAAGTTTTACAAGAGCTAACTCTTCAATATTCCTGCCTCATAATCCTCATGATATCTGACAGATCGATTAATTTGGTTTCCAAATACAGTGAGTCTCAGGTATCATCTCAATTTGTGTAATATAGTGTTGTCATCTGAAATCTTGCAAACAAAATGCATATCCTCCTCAAAACATCTCACTGAATAATCCATCAAATAATGACTTTTTTTCCCCCCAAAAAAGTCTGCCTAATGTAATCTGTGTCATCTATTTTCACCACAGCTTGAGCCATGTCTTATTGACTCAGCTCAAGCTTTGTTGCACATTAAACACAACACAGATTGGCACCAAAAGAAAATTATATTTGCAATAGATAATTGGCATTAAAAGTAGAGAGAGACAGATAGTGGATTGACTGAGAAAAAAGGAAAGACAAAATGGTGATTTGTGACTGGAGGGGGGCAGGAAAGGGCAGGATTTATGTCTCTGCCTCTTGATGAGAGTAATGCAGCAGCCTAAGACATAGGTGCCAATGCCCAGTCAGCTTTGTGTACTCTAGATTGAAGGATTATATTACTGAAGTGGATACTCTTTTTTTTTAGAGCCAAAAATAAGTGCTATCACACACAAAAAGATGGACAGGGGAGGATAAATGTAAAAATGGCAAAAAAAAAAAAAAAAAAAAAAAAAGTCTTATAAACTGATTCAGGTGTGTTCTCAGTATCAAAGAAACATAAACTTTTCATCTTTCAGCTGAACACACGAGCCATGGAGCTGAACCCAAGCCCCTGTATCAGTCAAATAACAACCAAATTACATTATGGCAGTTCTTGTCAGCATTAATGTCTTTCACTTTTTTCAAGAAAATTGGCAACATCACATTTTTTTTCTTTTTCTTGTGGTGTTCAATCTATTCACCTGTGGAAACCAAATAAACAGTGCTGCCCATCGTATCAGGCTGATAATTGCAACATGCAGATGAATTATGATCACTGATTGAATAGCAGCTGAATTGAAAATCGTGTCCTTGCACATTTTATAACAGGAGGCTAAGTGTGGAAGTCTAATCCTTCCTTATGGACTTGTTGAGTAGGGGCATATTTTCTCCTTAGTGACTGAATGAGCTTTGTGAGGATCCAGCTGAGACAAGCTCTGTGGGTGCTGCCTGCGAGTTGGTGGTGAGATAACAGCAAACTGTCGCAAGGAGGGGCCCGGGTGGTTATGAACACATTGTTGTCCTCTCAAAAAAAAAAAAAAAAAAAAAACAGCTCCTGAATATAACAGCAGTGTGGAGACTGACTGTACCGGGCCAGTGCTCCCTATTTTCCCCCCGTTTGCTGTGTATCAGGTTCTGTCTGTACAGTGTACACCTGGCTGTTTACTAACCCGGTGGAGTAATATTTATTCAGACAAGGCTGTGTTTGTGTGTCTTACAACAAATCTATCTGAGCAGGTCTGGCCAGGGATAATAGTTTGTGCATCTCTCTTTGTATAATTGCAGCTTTCTGACCACAGCCAGTACATGGTATCGTTGTGGTGTGTTTGCCGAAGCCTGTTATTGGTATATTTTGTGCACCTGTCATGCAGCACTTGCTCTCATACTTGGGTTTGCTGTTTACTCAGATGTTGGTTGGTCGTGTCGTCTACAACACAACTGAAATGGGCTTTGTCTGGCTAGAGGAGGCACCGGTATCATGTTGACTGAGAACCAAGAGCAATATTAACAACAGCTAACAACACAATGACACTTGAGAAGAGCATTTAGCTTGCACAATATCCCTTCATCCCTCTGTGCATGTCTCCTGTGTGTTTTTGGTTTTTATTTGTGGAGTACAGTTTCAGGCTGACATCTGCCTGAGACAAATCCATTGTACACATTGTGAGAATCAAGCTGGAGAAAAAAAATGCATTAGTCATTTTCTGAAATTATTTTTGTTTTGACGGCTGTTAACTTAGAGTTGATTCATTGCTTTATATCAATATTATAAAACTGAAAATTTGTATTTTGTTTCAATAGAAAATTTCACTTTTCTTTAATTTATTTCTTTATTTTGAGGTTCAACCAGTGCATTTAGTACCCAATTTGAAACTGCATGGTTTAGCAGTATTTTTTTGAGTTTGTAGTCTTAGTTTTGGTCCTTTGACTAAAATGTACTTTTTTCATTAGTCAGTGATTAGTTTATGTTGTTTGGTCTGCTCTGTTGCACATCTATTTCAGTCATGTAACTCCTCCTGCAATGTCCTTGCTTGATGCAGAAAAGCTACTGAGAGCGTCCAAACAGTTTTCCAAATCTGTTTGTGCATAAGAGAAGAAAAGGGGGAAATGATGCAAGGCAAGAGGTGGAGAACAAGCATTGACATTTCACCAAATCAAATGTTTGGTCATTTTTTGGTTATAGGTCAAAAATTCAGTGTTTCTACAATAATTTGTTATTTGAACCACACAATGAGAGTCAAGTTTTCATTAAAACAAATTTAATTAAATTTGAAAATTAAAATCTAACTGCAAAAATACAAAAACAAAACATGAAAATGGATTTTTCATTAATGACATCCTGTATTTTATTTTGAAGATAAATCATGTTCTGTTGTTCCACCACTTATACAGATAAAGGTCATTGGGCCAACTAAAATCACCTCAACAACACAGACTTCCCCAAAATCCCCCAGTTTGGTCAATGAAATTAAAAAAAGAATACAGAATACTTTTATGGCTCAGCAGCAACTGTGAGAACATCTATCATCTTTGTGACTTATTTTTTTATGAGTTTTATGAAAACTAACATGCACTGTGGCTGATGTTTCTGTGCCAGATAAACGAGACAAATATAAACTGTTTTTAATATGGTCATCATAGTCAGTCCTTTCAATCGGTCACATGAACAAAGCTCCATCTTGCAGCCATTTAATTTTGGAAAACACCTTAATTTAGCTCAACTTTTCAAGGTTATGTAACTTCTGGATTGCAGGTTTGTGTGAGGCTTTATTGCATGGGAGTACAATAGCTTTGCTGCATTCAGTTAGCTAATTATTCCAGTCATCACAGCCCTGCTTAGAGGAGAAGGACAACTGGAGATATGTTGCATATCTCCTGTAATGAAACTTCTGAGAGATAAAATGACGCTTCAAATAATAACTGTGAATTACAGGTATTGTGTAACCTACAGTAATACGGATTGTATTCTTTCTCTTAAAACATATGGATACACAACAAAAGCAAGCATCCATACTTAGTCCCAGGTACCCATCACAAAAACAACAACAACAACAACTGCACAGCCCCATAACTACCTTTAACAGTAAAATAATGTAATAGAGGCAGTGATTGACAGCACTATATATAACATTATTGGTATTACCAGCAGAGACAGTGTTGTGGAAAACATCTTACACTCTAAATATATGCATGTTCTTCCAAACAAGTAATTTTTCCATCTATTGTTGTAGTTTCATTTTCAATTAGTTTCATAATGAGACCATGCAGTCACATCTCAAGAAGGCATTTTGGGGCCTTAATCTCTGGGATAAAACAACATAAAACGCTGAAACAGATTTTCTGAGCAGTAACAGAGGTCTTTTAGAGGTCACATGAATAAACCGTAATACAGCAACTGGCACGTAATCTTCGAATATCGCTGTCCATTTATGCCTACTTAAATATGCACAGCTCAGTATGCATATGTTATCAGTCTTGACTATAATTATGCTGAACATTTCACTCTCCTTCTTATTCAGTAATAATGCTATCAATCTTCTCTGTCATAATATGTAGTGTACGATATCTGGCAGACACACTGCAGGACCAAAAATGTTGTGAAACTCTCAGATGTTAGAAATTGTTTGCTACCAGATTAATGCAAATTGCCCCCGCATTTCATTCAAAGAAAAAACAGTTGCAGATACAAACATAATTCTTTAGAGTAGTTACAAAGAAATAAGGTTTTTAGTTCCTTGAAGAACCACTGAAGGCAGCAGGCCATTTTCAAGGCTGTGAAGAAGGACTAATGTGCATGCAGCTGCTCTAGTGGCTAAATGATCCAAGGTCTGCATGTACGTGTTGATACAATGAGGTTGAAATATGTTGCACCTCCTTTCACTTTTGTATTCACTATGTATTGTCGCATAAAGAACAATTTCAAATTGTTTGACAAGGAGCACATTTCATAAATATTCTCCTTATAGACTCCTGCACATCACTTATGTGGCTCTTTCTTTCCAGTAAATATCATCCACATAGACTTCAGTGTGGCAAACTATAAATTAATGGCCATAAGCATTTTTAATGAAAATTAAGTTACTGTACATCAGGCAATGGGCATACCTCCGCTGCTGACATGCGAGAGGTGATTAATGTCACTACCCACTTTATTGTGTGTCAATGAATCATTGTGTTACACTGCAATCTTGATAAGAGCTACAGAGAGAATCAATAGGAGCAAGGCAGAAAAGCGTGTCCTGGGGATCTGGGAATACTGATGAAAATGGAAGCCTTTTCTGGTGTTTACCAATCAGCTGAGTCGTCCAATCAGGGATGGCCAGGGCGGACATGAAATGAAGCACATGTAATATAGAAAGTCATAAATTATTATGCAATTGAACAGTTCTTTCATGACCAGCTGTACCTTTTTTTTTTTTTTTTTTTTTTTTTGTCTGGTGCACCGGTGTATACTTCAGATTGGCTGTCAGTGTCAACTCTGCACACACACACATAAATTGACATGCGCATGCAGGCACACACACGCATACCCACGGTTCGTAGCTTGCTGTGGTGTCACATAAAGTAAGATCGGCCAAGATAAACTGTCAGCATAAGCAAAAGTATTATTAGGTTTGACCTTTCATGGTAAAGGCTTGAAGTAAAAAAAAAAAATGTTTTGCCAGCATTTGGATGACTGCCACTACCCCATCTTCTATATATTTTAATATCTTCAGGAGTCTCCTCTGGGTAATCATAGGAAGGGAAAGACAAGGTTAAGATAGCTGCAGCTAGCAGCTTAAAGCAGAGGATTTGGTTAAATCTTGGCCATTCAACAGATGTCAAGCTGTTGTATTAATTTTGTTCAAACAGAACTGAATTACAGCTCACTTGTTAAGACATTTTTTTGTGCGTTTAGAAGTGCCACATGATTCCCTCTCCCAGCTGTAAACAAACCAATCAGACATGACAGCTGTATTCTTTGTTCAGCTGAAACATATTTACCTCAGTGCAGTCCAGGTAATGAAATGGTTATATATCTTTATTCGAGGAGGCAATATCTGCAACCTCACGTCTGGACTTATAGCACGTCTACCACATTTGTCTGAAAAGATTCTGATTCAAGTCTGTTTTTCCTCCCCAGTTAAAAGCCCCAGGGCCCGACAACCCACACATTATCAGGCTGTATATCCACCTCAGTGTATTACACATTAACAATACTGCTGTTTTATGTTTTGATTTCTCATTCCCTGTTTGTCCATTTGTCGTAGCTCTTGTCACTTGGCATTCCTAGATTTCAGAGAAGCTATGCCAGTCTGATTTCCTCTGGTAAATGTTTCCACTCAGTGCCTCTGGGTTGTTTGGCCACTCATTCCTTTTAATTAAAACCCTGAGAGTAGATAACTCTGCTAAATAGAAAATGTGATTTCAGGATCTAATGAAGAAACCTTATTCTTTGGCATAAAATGGATGAAGTAGGCGTCTCATAGATCAGGAGTGAGGCTGTGCATTATAGTGCACCTTGCATGTTAACTTGCACTGCAGATTCATCATGACAACAGCCAAGTGTGTGATGTTGTTCATTGTCAGTAGGCAGAAACCCTCACTTTCAGAGTGGGACAGGCAGCCAAGGATATAGGTAAGTCTAGTTTAGCCTCCAAGTGTCTCCACAGACCATACTAATTTGCATACCGCGTTAATATTAACATTTTTGCCTCAAGATGTTCCTTGAACACTGGGGTCTATTAAAACCTAACACGGAGAGTCAACACATCCTGCTTAAGCTTGCATCTAGCTGTTGCAATAGAGACACACAAATCTTTAACCTGAAGCAGAAGTACTGATCTCTGATTTTTTTTTTTTTTTTCCTGTGCTGGTTTGACTAACCCTCATTTATGCAATGCAAAAAGATCTTGCATGTTTGGACATTAGGTGGGGTGTCATACTGAGACGGAGAGGCTTGTAACATACAATATGGGCTGGAATTAGAATGGCTCCTTAAGTGAAAAGATGCATGGGAGTTTCTTTCCATGGACACTAACTGGGAGATCAGATCATTGTTAATCTTTGTGTACATGCATGTATATGTGTGCATATATGTTTGCGCACACATGTACCTTTGCAAAGCTTTCATATTGGATCGAATGTTTGTGCTGTTACCCCAGTTTTCATAAAGAAATCTATTTTAGATGATTATCCAACAGTTAGAGGGGGGAGCGGTAAGATGGACACACAGATGGTGTTGAGATTGCCTCACAGGCACATGATATGTGGTACTTTTCCATCTCACTCCTACACCAAAGTCTGTCACTTGAAAAGCTCGGTTGAGCGCGCACAGACACGTACTTTAATAGCAGGTCCTTATCCTACGTTAGTACACACAACAGCCTTAATAATGCTGAGCTGTAGAATAAAGGCTGTTTTCTCTACAGCAACAATAGGAATATCAGCCCAAGGACTTTTGATTCAGACATTTGTCGGGACACAGAGAACCCGAAAACACCTTGACAGCGCTGAAAAAGACACTGAGGAGAATACAATACACTTGTACAGCATAAAAATTTGAATTAATGCTTTAATAAAAGATAGGTTGTTGAGTGTTTATAGAGGATCACGTATAAAATATTTCAAATCCCTCTAAGAAAATGAAAAGAAAACCTCTTTTATGTTTTTATGTAGACCAAATTTATTTCTACAGCATCATCTTGCATACCAGATGCTGAGCAAATTATCTTTTTTAATTACTCTTGAATTTTTCCTTTTATTTGTGTTTTTGTATATTTTACTCCTAAATTAACTAATTTGGTTATTATTTCTCATGTAAAGCTCTGAAACTCCCTCAAACCTTTTTTGGACTGTGTAAAGCACTTTGTAACTCCGTTTTTGAGAGGTGCTACAAGAATAAAGTATATTATGAATATTATTATTATCATTATTCATAAATGGACACATTTTAGAATACCGGGAGTCGCTGTTCAGGGACGGACAATATTTTGCCTCCTTATTCACCATAGGCTTAAAAACAATGTTGATAGCATTTTTGAGACTTCTGCATCAAAAATGGATTGTCTTTAGGAGAAATTAATTGGGTTTTCCTAATTGCTTCAATATAATGTACATTTGGTCTTTGGTTATACATGAAAAAACAAAACAAAAAAAAAATCCATGTTTTTTAGCATCTGAAAACAATATGTAACTCTCACTATTGGAGAGTAAGTACAGTTACAGATAATTATAATAACTAAAAGGGACTAATGATGGACCAGGGCTAGTATCAGAGGATTGTAGGTATGGAGCCAAAATATGAAATCAACAGAGAAAGAGACCACACAATGAAGCAACAGTCACACAGAACCAATACAAAAATATGTATTGTAGGAAATAAAATGATATACAAACCCTTCCTACCTAAGCCGGCTTCCTAAAGTGCACAAACGCACATTACCTTGGGCCCAAAAATAAAATAAAACAACAAAAAATGTCTGTCCTATGTGAATTATTTTTATAAGAAATAATGTTCACGTTCACTTCCTTTCAGTTGCACTTCTCCTATAAGGGATAGGAGGTGAGAGTTCCCCTTGTTGTGTGTGTGCTTCCTTGAATGAATGTGTGTTCAGTGTTCATTAGCTTCCTAACACTACCCGGGTAGCTTTAATGTGTTAGTCTTATCTGGAATTAATGGAATGGGTCGATGGTCCTAATGTCCTCTGAGGGTGGATCCCACGGCTGTCCACACTGCGCTTCTGGTCCCTCCTCAGGTGATCGTCTCTGGGTAGGCTGGCCACTGAACCCTCGGGTTCAGATCTCCGCTGATCTAATCCTGACCAAAAAAAAACAAAACAAAACAAAAAAACAATCTACACGCACAGTGCAGAATGCATAAGTTACTCTCTTCCCTCTCTGTTTATCTCTAGACCTAACTTACTTCCATCGTTCAAAATATCTCTTAATGTATGACCTATTACTCAAGATATACAGTGCTTCAATCACTGTGAAATGAATTGATATGCATCATCACAACAAGGGTATTTTAGAGCAAAAGAATTTTCTATCACATATTCTCTTCACAATCTCCACTTTAAACAACCAAATGAAATCATGTATCTCTCTAAAGCCTTAGGATAAAAGGTGCTCAATTAACTTTCCAAATTACTATTTATATTTTAAAATAGCATTCAAAATCTAACATTCTGGTTTTAACCATTTATCTCTCAATACAATCCCCATTTTTAACGATTTAAGTGAACTATATTATCAGTATTATCTTATTAGCACATACATTTCAGCAATCAAAATGAATTAAATGATATTGCATCTGTATCATAAACATAAGCAACATAACCAACAACATCAATATTAACATCCTCTTTTGATTTCTAAGTCAACAGAATTGAGTGTAAGGCACCTTTACGCTATACCATGTTGTCATCCCTTCACTAACATTACTGCGTTGACATCCACATTAAAATAGCATTGAAACATTAGCTGTTAGCTTAGCACTAAACGTTAGCCATTAGCTTAACACTAAACGTTAGCCGTTAGCTTGACGCTATAGCTATCATTTTCTTATCACTATTGGCAAATTATAATGATACGATCTGTACCACGGTAGTATTAAAACATTGGGCATAGCGCCTTAACTCCAATTGTTTTTTTTTTTTTTTTTGTTTTTTTTTACAAAGACTATCTAAACATTTATCAGTGTATTCAAAACAAGCTAACATGACAGTGCATTTGGCATCCCATTTTTACCGGAGCTCACACTGGAGGACCCACTAAACAGGTTCCCCACGGTCTCAATTACAACCACATTCAGCTCCTGATAAACAACAACATATTAGTAGTTGGTATGAGCGGATTTATTATAGAATTATGACTTTATCTGTCATATTTGCATACCGGGATCTCTTCAGCTCTTTCGGTTCGTGCATTCACGGCAAAGAGTCACCAGAAAAAACAGCAGAGGGAGCGCACAGAGCAGACTGGAAAGCTACAGACCAGAGCGAGATACAGAGTGTGGCGCCACTCTCTGGTGGGGCATGAAATTACACTCATAGTTGACACAATGTTCATGAACCATATTTTGTCATATGGGTTACAAATAGGTATAAGTAAAAAAAAAAAAAAGAAAAGAAAAAAAGTCACTAAAGGCTGAGTGGTTAGTCACCTGTGATGACCCCATTGCACAGTTTGGAGTTTGAGTGATTCTCCTCTTGTTGTAATCCTTGATCAGCCAAAGAAATCAATATAGTAGCTAGCTGAGCAATTGTTATTTTATTATATATATATATATATTATTATTTTTAAGGCTCAGCAGAAAGCTAGACTGATTGCAGTCTTAAATGTATCTGGCAAAGTCGGAGACAGACTTTGCTTTTTGTTAGCAAAATAATTATTTCGGTTGGAAAGTGGCAGAAGATTTGGATCCAGTCTCATTTAGGAGAGAAACACACACACACACACACACACACACACACAAAAAAAAACATCCAAGTTTTAAACACCACCTTAAATCACTAACAGGGATGATTATGAGAAACCCCATGGAGAAAATGAGATGTAGCTGGAATTCCATATTTGGGCAAGGCCTTTTAGTCAACATTACGTCTGGTGTCTGAGGCCTATTTGCTATATGAAAGTGTTTATTTTTTTATTATTGTTTTCCCAGCTAATTTATTGTTTGCACTGCCAAACAACGTGCTGGGGCTGCACCACTGAGGCGTCCTCTGTTTGCCCTTGCTTCCACAGATAACCAAGCAGCAGCTTCAGCAGACCAAGGATCGCTTCCAGGCCTTTCTCAATGGAGACACACAAATTGTGGCTGATGAGGCTTTCATCAACGCTGTGCAGAGCTACTATGAGGTAATTCCATATTATATTCCTTCCCTTATAATCACAGTATTAGTCACTGAATATCTTGAGTTATCCCTGTGCACACATGTCCACTACATGTCTGCAATTTTGTTGATTATAGAGATATGTTGCTGGATAGTCACCGTCTCTTATAGCTATAGTCTTTTAATCAAATAATGCTTTATTCTTTTGACAGCCTCTGCAATACATTTGAAACCGAGCCTGATCCGATGTCATTTTTAAAGTAACTTAATTAGAAAAGAGGAAAATCATAAAAAGGCCTTTTGACATGTTATGAGTGATTTGTATCGCTCTATAGCAGGGATATACGGAAATATGTCCAAGCTACTGAGTCACTTCTTGTAATTACAGCTTCTCTTGCAGCTTCTCTTAAGATGGGTGAAAAAGCCACTATGTTTCTCTGAAAGCTTGCATTCAGACTAGTGAGTGGTAAAATGGTGGCTGAGGCTATTCACTACAGATTATGAGTCAGAGTGGTTGACACAGCCATCTTTCTAACATTACTATTCAATTTGCAATTGGAAAAAAAAAAAAAAAAAAAAAAAAACATCATTGCTATGCATCTGGCACAATAGGCATGGCAATTATGGGGATGTTTTTAAATGCTGAATCCACATGAGAAAAATGAAGAAAAAAATGTATGTTACAAATAAGCTAGAATTAATGCCTTGCAGTTTTGTGCCTGTGGACTTGGCAAGTTGCAGTTTACATCCATGTCTGTCCAGACTGATGTAATATTTGAAATGAAGACTTTACAGGAATGTAATAAAAGCTTTATATGTATTTTTTGCAATTTGGAAGTTATCACCATATCAACATGTATGGTTCCAGGGAATAATTTTGAGTGAGAAACATGCTGTCTACATTTAGAAATTATTTTTACAGAAGAGTGCAGAGAACTGATAGAGAGCTTCATTACATGGTTTAACAATCATCACCTGAAGCTCAGCATCAGCAAAACCAAGTCCAAGAGGATGTTATTGCCAAATTTGAAGAAATTCCCTCAAGGTGTCCCCAAAATATTGTGGTCATGAGAGTGAGACGTATGGACAGACAGCTGGACAGCCCAAAAACATGATGACAAAGACAGGACTGGAGCCTTCAGTTCATTTTTACTGACAGTGATATGAGGATGAGTGTGACAGCTATGTACAGTTTTTACCCCTTTTGTTTACTTTCGTGATGATCTTACACTTTAAAGGAAACTGGATTAAAATTAAAAGTGTGATGAGATTTCCAAGACATACATCAACTTTAATTTTTCCATGCCTTGAAAATAAAAAAAAAACCCTGGCCAATCAGTAAAAAAGTAAGCCAATTTTTAAATTCTAAATAAAGTGGCAGCTTAGTTGAAACACTGCAGCTCTATTATCAAGGGTGATCACAGGTTAGTT
Organism: Myripristis murdjan; assembly: GCF_902150065.1. Classification (NCBI taxonomy): domain Eukaryota; kingdom Metazoa; phylum Chordata; class Actinopteri; order Holocentriformes; family Holocentridae; genus Myripristis; species Myripristis murdjan. The sequence continues at coordinate 16,900,978 of NC_043984.1, read as the reverse complement.
TGTGTCTCAGAAGTGCTCCTGCATGGTGGTTGGCTTTCTGAGCTACAAACACTTCTTTAGGCAAGAAAACAGTGACTGACTTGAGTATCTTAGCTATTTATCTCAGCCTGCAAAGCCTTGTTCACCACTGATGGAACAGACGCAACATGACAAGGGTAAATACCACTGTAGGACATTGGTTGCTGCTCTTTGAGGATGTTAAGGACACAATGTAGCTGTCAGAGTGACAGAGCAGTCAGCTGTGATGGAAACTTTGTCCAGTGCTATGACAAGCATTGTCTGCTTCTGTCTCCATTAGGCTCACCATCATTGTGAAGAACAGAAAGAGTCCAGCTTTATAGTTCTGTCACTCTCCAGTCCTTCAATTCAAAATCAACAGTTAATTGCTTCATCTAGTGATGCCAAAGGCAATGGCTCTAATCCTAACAAACGCACAAAGGCTTAAAAACAGTCTTTTTTGTTTGTTTGTTTGTTTGTTTTTTGTTTTGTTTTTTCCAAACTGTACAGTGCAATTTCAAAGTACAGAGATTGGTTACTCATTTTGTAATTAACATTTACCAGTGAAAAGTTTGGATGCGATCATAAATTGTGATTCTGTGATTGTGCAAAATGTGCAGAGGTTCCTAGGAAAATGGCCACATGGATTATCACAACTTTGTAAAGCTCCTCTTTCAGCGCAGCTTTAAATGGAGACCAGGGCAGACTTGTCAGACCTCTACTGGATACTAACAACAAATAACATGAATTAGGTTTTACTAACTGCCTCAGTTTAGACCTTGGGCAAGAGGCTGCCCTCAGGCAAGGTCCTAAGACATATTCCCTGTTTGATAGTGAATGAGACAGAAAACTTCTTCATGCCTGCATAATGCACAGGGTGAATCTTCTCAGAAGTCTCAAGCTCTTAATAAATGCATTTACCACCACATCATTCCTCATAATTTTGAATGATGCCTGTTGCCTGTTTGTAGTGCTAATCTTGAATATCACTGCAGAGGAACGCTGCATGGCATCACAGTAAAATGCAGTTCTGGCTCTCACCTGTTACACCCAAACAAATAATGACATTGGTTTCTCACAATACAGGTGTTCCTAAAGAGTGACCGTGTGGCTAAAATGGTGCAAAGTGGAGGCTTTTCAGCCAACGATTGCAGGGAAGTGTTCAAGAGGCACATTGAGAAGCGTGTGCGCAGCCTTCCTGAGATTGACGGTTTGAGCAAAGAGACGGTGCTCAGCTCCTGGATGGCCAAGTTTGACACTATCTACCGCGGTGATGAGGATCCACGCAAGGCGCAGCAACGCATGACTGCTAGCGCAGCCTCTGAGCTCATTCTCAGCAAGGACCAGCTCTACGAGATGTTTCAGAATATCCTTGGCATAAAGAAGTTTGAGCACCAACTGCTTTATCAAGCCTGTCAGGTAAGTTCATTCACCTACAGGTGATATGTTTTTTTTCCTATGTATTATTGAATCAAATTCCAGTATGGTTATGCACTTAGAAGTTAAAAGATTACAATCACAATACCTCATGATAAGCAAAAAATGTCTTTTTGTCAGTAAGACTGCTAAAGCAATCACCTCTGTAGCAGTTTATTTAGTTAACAATGTGTTTGCTGTAGGTTCCTGTTGCTTTAATGATATTCATTGCTATTCATTCAAGTCAACAATGCTACATCATCAGGGAGATGTGTTGAGATTGCAGGAGGATAATGGTGGACTTTGGGCAAATTGTGTCATACATAACTTCCTCCTAGCTATCTTTACTGCTTTACAGCTCTCTGTGGGAATGCTGAAAGCAGCACTAATGTATTCTTACTTCAGTGGTTTGATTAAAAGTCTCATCACGGCAGCATTTGGAGCAGGGCTCAAACACATTTACATTTCCTCACCATTTAATGCAAAAAAAGCCATACCACTTCATTTGATTTATATCTAATACACATGCCTCTTAGAAGCCACTGAATCTTTGAAGTGGCTTAATTTCTGTGGAAAGATATCATCTTACTTTCCATAGTAATTAATTGATAAATCTGAACATATGGTTTGAAGTTGTCAAGTGCTGTTAAACAAATGGGATTATTCAGTGTTGTTAAAATGTTTTGGTTGCTATAGATCAATGCAGGTTCCATTTTCCAGAGTGTTCATTAGCCAGATGCTTCTAATGCTGAGGTGAAATACATCTCCATTGTCTCCAAATCCAGTGTGCGTTTTTCCTCCCTAGCCTTTGAAGATGCTTAACCTAGTTTTATGTGCTGGCAGCAAAGCTTGTAGTATAGGGTCAGAAATCTGCATGCTGAACGTTGTGCCATTTTCCCGCTCAGATCTCTGCGCAATACTGAGCTACTGAGGAACAGCTGAATGACACTGCCATAAAGACATGTTTGCTGTCGTTTACTGTAGAAGAGCTGGATTTGTGTGTTCATGTGAGTGTGTGTGTTTGTGTGTGTATGTACAGTCTCTGTGATGTTGTTGACAGCTCGGTATATACTTACATGAATGTGAATGAATAGTAGGCAATAGAGATTGCATAATGGCACTGAATTTTCAGTGAGGGAGAGGCTCTTTTTTCCCCCGGATGCTTTTTTTTTTTTTTTGGCTATTCTTTAGAGTCTTTTCTGACATCTCATGTGCTGTCATAGCAAAAAAGAGACACAGCATGCACTGATGGTGACTTTGAGCCACTCCTCAGTAAGCAGCCGTGGCCCTACAGTATATTCCCCTCCGCTAAACGATAGAATCCTCACTAAAAAGGAGATGAGGCAATCCAGTCAGGGTGGCTTAGGGCTGTTAGGGATTTGATGAAAGGTTTTCATGGATTGGCTGGGATTCAGAGGCCATCATTTTTTTTTTAGCTGTTATCAGTGAGGATTTACATTTTTTTTTTTTTTTTTTTTTTTTTTTTTTGCTGTAACATCCAGAGAGCAGAAAGAAGCACTGGTCTATTTCTGTCCCATGCTGAAGTAAGAGCAGCCCCTGGAAGTGACTCACAGCCTGATTAAACTGGTATGGCCAGTGGCCTCACCAGCCAAACTCTGTGCAAGCTCCGCTCCCTGATGCTTGCACAGTTCTTTAGCTGTGGTGACATTTACCACGTCTGCAGCCAAACAACCGTCTGAAAATGTGTTTGGTATCTTCTCTCATCACACAGGAGCATCACAAACTCTAATAGCCTTTCAAAATATTTTGTTTGATAGTACTGTTCAATCTTGCACATTCTTGGTCAGAGTCATTTTTTAACATTAATAGAATTTGGTGTGCGCTTAATTATTTCCTTAATTCAGAGATGGCTGATGAAAGTCCTGCGGTTAACAAAAGCGAAAATTCTTCAGTTACAAAAAGTTACTCTAGAAAGTATATTTGCATTCATATCTGTTTCACTGCAAGCTTGGGTACTTTGTAAAAGAGAAGCCTTATTCATTTTTTCATAAAAGAGAAAATTTTGTTACAACTCATTTTTGTATCAGTGCCATGCAAAAAGTGTTATGTGAGCTCAAAGCTGGTCCATTGTTAGTGTATGAATGAATCAAGATTTTGAATTACTGTTGCTGAAGGTTTTGCGTGTGTGGTGTGTGGTGGGGGAGCGAAGGGGGGTTAAATCATGTCATAAAAAGATCATACAAGGTTGACCTGCATCCCACATATCATGTTTGTATTTTCAGGAAATCATGCTCCATATGCAGAGGACCATAGATTAGTTTTTAGGTTTGACTTCTGGCTGACTTATCACGACTGTAACTGAAAGCCCGTCACATTAAATAGAGTTGATATTGTTGGGGCTACAAGGCTATTTTGTACATATCTTATGCAGCGTAGTTCTGTAGCTCAGTGGGTGGAGCATGGCGCACAACCAGTTTAGTTTTGTTTCCCATTGACACTATCCATGCTAAAAATGTATGCATTCATTGTACTTCAAAGCACTACTGCAAGGCATACGCCCAGTGGCAAATGGCATATATGCTTGAACTGATTAGAGCAGGCATTCTCAAAGTGCATCCCTCGGAAATGTTTCTGGTGGTCCATGATGAGTTAACCAATCTGTCTTTCAAAGGCTGTAGCGGGCTTGGTTTTAAAGCTAGAGAGAAGATACAGTATCATATGAAACTATGACTTAATGGTGACCCAAGGCAGCAGTTGTCAGCCTGAATTCCAGGGACCCCAAGCAGTCCTTGAAGGGTTCCAGGGGGTCCCAAGAAAAATGTGGAATAGTGTAATTTCACTATTATTTCATTGACTGCAAGTTACCCCAATGAGAGAACGCACTCTTCACTCGTAAGCTGTCAGTCTACAGTGTAGACAGTTATGGAATAACTAAATCTTTTCAGATGGGCATCCCTGAGACCACATCTTATTAAATATGGGTCTGTGGCCTGATGTGTATCGATTTGGGGGCCCTTGAAACCAAAAAGGTTGACAGCCACTGACCTAAGGAATCTACTGGTACCAAGTATGTCATGCTAGGTAGAAAGTTGGCTAAATATTGCTCCAAAGTTATGCTCAATTTTGGTGAGGGAAAATGTAACAATGCCATTTTTAAAGGGGTGGCTTGACCTCTCACCTCAAGATATCTGAATGAAAGTTCTGTGGGCTCCCACAGATCTCCTCTTTGCAGACCATGCAGACCTATTGCAACCTAAATCATAAACTTTGCTCTTAAGAATGGTAAAAATGCAATGTGCCCCCTGGGGCCAAGCTGTCAATGGTTGGACGATAACTATAACTATGCGCAGTAACTATAGCAGGCATCTCATGAGTCATACATGACTTGCAAGATGCCTAATCACGAGACAGATTTTGTCATCATTGCAGGTATGTCAGCCAGTTGGCAAGATGCAGGAGCTGGGGCCAAAAAATCTTGGGTCAATTAGGAGAAAAGGACGTTTCAGGAGAAACTGAGCAATACTGACTTCATTGTACCTCACAGGTGTTTATTTTACATTATTGGCTGTAAACCATTTCCAAAGCAGAAATTATAGACATGCACCTTTGTCATTAAAACATTTATAAATGGACAAATGGGATTATTTTGTCCTCCAGAAATCATAGCAGATATTTCTCAGATAACTGACAATTGTTATGACTTTTAGGGCCCTATCTTGTGCCACCCGCTATCCGCTGCCACTACCCACTACCCGCAAATTGCGGATTTAGGATCCTCTGCTATCCCTAAACGGTATCTTGCGCCCACGCTACCCGCTATCCTTATGCCGACTCCATCATTTGTGCCTGGAGATGTGTCCGTGTGCGTGTTTCATGCGCTATCCCTAAAGTTGCTATCTTGCGCACACACTTTAGGGATAGCGGATAGCAGGTGGTCAGGACCACCCGCTATCCGCTTTCCCTAAAGTTTGTGCTGTTAGAAGAGCGCGCCCAGGCGGCTTCAATGCGCACCCCGACGGAGCCTCACCACGCACACGGTCGGACTGATACCGGGACGCCGCCGGAATGGACTGAGTATATTACTCATATAGACTGTTTAGAGGAAAGACTGTTTTAATTGGACACTTACGCCAGCACGTTTTATTGTTTTATCATAAGCCAGCAGCTGTGCTATATTTTTATTTTTAATATTTTATTTGCCCAATCTACCTTGTCAATAAATTAGTTTACACATAATTCCACCTCTGCCTCTTGTGTGTCTGTGGTGTGGCCCGGGGATTTTACTCAATCAGTACAACCTTGTGACACGTCCACTTGGACACATGTGGCTCCACCTCCCGAATTAACTCGCCTATAATATAATATATAATATGCATATATATAAAGCCAACTTGCTTTAGCCTCAGTAGAACCCCTGAGAAAATCTACCTCCCTCTCTCCATCGCGGGTTTAGGATTTAGGATTTAGGATAGCGCAGCCTGCCCTTAAAGGCAATGGCACCTGGCACACTGATTGGTTTAACTGGCGTAACGCCCAAAACACGCCTATGCATAACATAGCGGGTAGCGCAGGTGTTTTGCGGATAGCGAGAGGTGCACAAGATAGCAACTTTTACGGGGGAACGCCTCTTCCTAAATCCTAAATCCGCAAATAGCGGGTTTAGGGAGTCTGGCGCAAGATAGGGCCCTTAGTCTAGAATAGGCTATTGAAGAGAAGATTTGTTCTGGAGTTATTTTATGTTCTGTTTTCTGGGGCAGCCCTCAATTGGGCCCTAAATTGGGCCTCATTCATCAAAACTTTGATAATACCTGGACTGGAGTGTCACAGTGACCTCTCACACTGCTTCATACAGAGGTGGAGAGTAAGGATTTATTATTACTTATGTTACAGTACTTAAGTACCTTGTTCCAGGAATTCTATTTCTGGAGTGTGTTTCCTTGTGTTTAGTGGGGTAGCAAATCCTGAAAATTGTATCTAGTCTCCATTATACAATCATTCCATGTGCACAATATTATATGTGCAAACGGGTTATTGCTTCTCTTTGCTTTACACAGAAATATGCATATGTTATTAGAGGTGGGCTGAATTAGATTGCCATTGGACTACTTGTACATTGCCTGGAGTTTATTTAATGAAAACATAATTAGCCATAATTGGCAGAAATCAGTCAGGTAACAGCAAACACAGAGAGAGTCAATGTGCTGCTGCCTGCGTAGAGAGTAAACAGACAACCAGCAGATGAGCAGCCTTTCTGCATCTCTCACACCCTGAAATTAAAATGGATTTGCTTTATTTAGATTTGCCATGCGTGTATTCTCTGAACACTGCAGATCACTCATAGTATGATATTTAATAGTTACACAGTTACATTTTGTTAAAAGCCTTTCTGCTTCTTGTAACATGCTGTGTTTCTGTGGTATTGTGTGTTTTTTTTGCATTACAAAAGCCAAATGAACAGAAATCCAATCCTGTTTCTTTTGGTGCTGAAATCAGACTTTTCCATCTTCCACTCAGGTCAAAGAGTAAGCTTTATCTGGAATAAGTAAAGGCAGAAAGCCTTGACCTGAAAGCTTACAATAGCTTGTAAGTCAACATGATTTTGTTGACATTGTATTTAGCTGTCATCTGCTGTTAATACAAGAGTCAAACAACCGCTGACCGTCTTGGTGCATAGGAGTGTAGCACAGGTTGATTAGACTAAAAGGGGCTGGAGATATGAAACACTCAGACAAGAGAGACGTTTTTTCGCAATTTAATACCTTTTGCTGTAAGTTTTTTCATTTAAAATTGCATAATTTAACAAACACTGGTCTGATTACATCCATGTGTGTATGTTAGCATTTATATAGACTGCGCCTTGTTATACACCTAAGTGGTTCTGGCTCATAAAAACTACCTGACTAAAATAGAATAAATTAGTTTCTGGGATATGAAATTGTACTGGTGGTACCATCGCTGACTATTTTAAAAAATCTTTCATTTCTCATGCTCAGGTGTTGCAATCATGAATATTTATTCAGATGAATGAACTCCTACTCTGACTAAAATTATTCCCCAATCTCAAGTGGCTGCTGATTAAATTACTTTGGCCTGGGCGTCAAAGTGAGGCACCTGCACATCAGAATAAATCTTTCTCTCCCAAAGAGCCACAAATCATGGCCTGCAGGCCCCCTGACTGACAGACCATGCTCAAATCAGCGTTCCTTCTTACAGGCTTTGAAGGAAGCCCCGCCTTGGTTTCCTTGTTAATTTGTCTCGTCAGCAACTGTTAGTTGCGAAATGAGGCCTGAGCTCTTCCTGGTTTAACCTGTAGCTGATATAATTGTGTAATGGAGCCACTTCACTGCACACAGGATGAGGAGAGGATGAAAGCTTTTGCTGCACCCTCCCAGCCGCATCTAAGCTAAAAAGCAGTGGTGATGATGCACAGGGTAAAGCTTGACTGCAGAGGCATATATGATCTGGACAGTATAAATCATGTACAAGAAATACAAAGGACATGTTTGTGCTTGATAGAGATGCCGCAGCTTCGTTAGCCACAAAGCCTGGTAATGAGCACATGATGGCAATCTCCTAATTAGCATGCCTTGCATACGTGCTACACTCACACGAGAGAAGCTTTTCTCACGCTGGGCACACCAACACACACAAATACAAACACACACTCACACGGGCCTGCTTGTACACGGCAAGTCTAAATATAGCCAAGCTGCTTCCACCTCTCCAGGTCCCATCCACATCCAGTTCAGTCTTTCTCCTGCAAACACAGTTTGTGTCCCTCTGGTCTGTATGCTGTCTGCAGCTAATGTCCCATCCACATGGGATTCTGTCATCAGCTGTACTGTTAACTACCCGCCTGCTTCTGCTGCACCACCTTTAACCTGCTGTCAGCTTGGCTAACATTGAGGCAATGTCATCTTTATTTAGCTGCAGTGGTGCTGTCAGATGCAGTAACATAGAGGGAAACTTACCTTTTAGCTGGGTTAGTGTTATGTGAGAATGCCTGTCCACCTATATTGTGCTTGTGCACCACTGACAACAGTGACCTTTTAGACGGTCTGATCAGATTGGGGTGCTGAGGGGCTCAACAGAGTGTGGCTTTTACCTTGCAGAGACACTGACCTCCAGCTCTAGTTCCCCTTTTATGGCTTGGCCCATCTCAGCGTCGTCAGCGTCGTAATTGAAGAAACTGCCCCCATCCCCCATCTCCCCTCACATTACATGCTTCAAAGTCACTCCTCTCATGTTAGCCATTTTGCAGATGAGCTGCAGACTGCGCATGGTCACAATGCATAAATTTATCTGTTACCACAGCATTCGATTTCAATACAAAATTCGATCACTTTGAAGATTTTTAAAATCTTGTCATACTGGATTGTGGATTAATGTTCTTTGTATTTTGGGGGAATGGGGCAGGGAGAGACAGAGACAGATGTGAGAGTAAAAATGCAGTGTCAGACAATGACAGGCCAAGCTGCTGGTTTTCCAGGCAAGGCACTGTGGCAGTTCTTTGGGGACTGCTCGAGTCAGAGGTCGCTGGCACAGCACTCCAACAGTGCCCAGAGCTCTGAATGCTTTGACAGGCAGCACAGGACAGCAGCAGCAGGGGGAAAGGAGCCATCCAAGCACAGCTCCGGCAGCAGTGCAATCACTATCTGCACCACTCACTGTTATGGTTGTGGACAAACCTGATTTTCATCTCCACACTCTTAAAAGTTTTTTTTTTTTTTTTTTTTTTTTTAATCTTGCTTACAAGACTTCCTGCCACAGGAGACCCGCCTCTGCTAAAGTGTCATTGCGTGGCAGACCAGTGCTCAGTATTGCTGAGCTGCAAGTGTAGACATTCTGCTGCAGCTGGTGGCAAAGTCTGATTATGTGCTCTACTAAACAGGAACTCTGGGTTATGTAGCAGGGTGGCTGTTCAGTGGCCAACACTGGAAACACACAATACTTGACAGTTCACGCTGACAGTCTTCCATTTAAGATACCATCTGGCCAGCATCATTTCATAATATGCACATCAATGAGCAGAGTCAATTACAGATATAAGTAATGTGACTTGCAGGAAAAATCCAAATCAGAACAATCTAGGTTTTTTAAAGAATTATCTCCGCTGCTTGCATGACCTAAATACTGAGAATTCTTCTGAGAGTACTGTTTGTTTTTTGCCTTTTTTCCTCCAAACTGAATCCATCAGTGTTTAGAGCCCCCCCAGCCTTCTATATCTCCTCATTTCTCTCCCCGTTGCCGTCACTCTGTCCTCCTCCCTGCTCTGTGTGTTTCTCGATATCAGCCCAAGTAGTGCAGCAGCTTTCACTTGGCTGGCCCCTCCCCTCCTGTTAGCGGCTGCACAGTGACTTGAGCTCATTCGCTCTTAAAGGGAATTGCTGGAAGGGGTAGGGAATCAATACAGTAAAGCCTGAAAGACAAGGCCTGTTAATGTAATAGGAGTGGGTGAAATACCATCAGGCACAGAGAGGTCAGCTCTGGCACATGTCCCAGCAGTGAGAGTCCAAAGGATTTAGGAGCACTGTATCACAAATAGAGTCGGGTGCTTAGGAAGAGAGGCCATGCAGACCAGTGCAGTCTCTGCTCCTGTGGATGGATTTTTTTTTTTTTTTTTTTTTTTTTGGCAGAGAGAATGTGGTAAAGCGTACTGTTAAAGAGATAAAAATGAAAAGTAAAATAGGCTTCTGGCTGTAAAAACAGCTGTCCACCAAAAATAAAAAAAAAAAAAAAACATCTGTCCACCAAAAACAAACAAAAAAAAAGGATTTCTGTCTGGATTTCCACTATTGCCAATATATTTAATGTATGTTGAATTTTCCTTTCAGTTTTTTTCAAATCAACTCATCTAAAAGTCTGATATAATTCCTTTTAAGATTTAATCTCTTATTGCAATTAGTCAAATATGAATCACTGAAATATGTGCTGAACGGTACACATCATAGGTTTTTTTTTCTAAATCTAAAAATACTATAAAACATTGAGATTTTCCAACTCATCAATATCACTGAAATAACCAGGATGAGTCTCGGCTGATTTTATTAGACACTGACCACTTATACAGCACCACTCACTGCCAGTGGAGTGACTATAAAAAACCTAAGGGAAAGGTTAGTCCTTGGGCTTTTCTGTTTGACCCGCTCATGCTGCTTTCCAGCAGCAACAGTCACAATTAGGCAACCATGGTCATAGAAGGGATGGTGTTGACTGGTGAGTCACAACATCAAATTTGATGAGAATGAGCCATGTTGGCTGAGAGATTGAGGCATACAGAACCAGAGAGCAAGAGAGAGACATCAACCCTCTCTTTTCTTCCTTCCCTGTGTCAGCTAATATAAAGCTCTCATTCATTATTGATGTGAGGGAGCTATGAATTTCTCTGCTTTTCATTACTCTGGGGCAAAAACTCGGCTAACAGATGTCAGGCTTCTTTGCCCTGGTGTAGATATTGTCCAATGCATGCAGTTTTTAGACATGAAAAAATGACATTACCACATTTATCCCTCTGTGAAAGATTTTTTTTTAAATGTATTGATTCATTCAAGTCAAATCTCTTATCACTATGGTGATTTAGACACTGTCTTCATTTTCAGACATTATCTTTATTTTTACTTATTCTCTCTACAAGATGGTCCCAGTAAATGTGGACAAAATATAGTATCAGCAGGTGTGTGGTTAGTCTGATGAATGGAAGGGGAAAAAATGTATTTGCTCAACAAAGCCACAAAATCACTGATGGGCCATAGTGGTCCATTGATGGTCTCTATGGTGATGGCAACAGGGTTCCTATGAGAGAGAGATGGCTCAGCTTTTGATTTCATGTCTATTGATGTATGCCTCTGTTGTTTATTGCTTTGATTGCAGCAAGCTAGAACAAACTGGAGTTCTAATTAGCCTTTATATTCTCCGCCATGTCAGTCTTCATCAGTTCCAATCTACGTGGTCACATTTGCTTTTCCCTGCAGCCATTGCTCTTTAATTTCGTCATCCCTGTAATTTAAATCCACCTACCCCAACACTCGCTATCACCAGCTACTGTAACATGAACCCTCTCTTATGGCTGAACAAAATGTTGCTCCTCTCAACGTCCTATTTTTACTGCACAGAACTGGGATTTTCTGCAGAAATCATGCCCATCATGCCCATAACAACACATCACTGCAAACAGAACAAGCGGGTGACTTCACTGATTTTATCTACAGTGCAATTGCAGTTATTTAACACCTGTAAAATTAGTCATTGTGTATGCCCTCTGCAAATTCCTGCAAAATAGCATTCTCCATGCAATATGTTTCTGCTCTTGCGGTTAACTTTCATGCGATTGCTTATATATTGAATATATATTGTGAGTTCAGTAGTAACATCCTAGGATGGTGGTTTCATGGGCTCAGTCCTTCAGAGGCTGCTGCAAACAAATAAACAAGTAGGAGTGGTGCAAACATGGGAAATGAATTTCACTGTGTGTATTTATGTACGGTATTTATTTATGTATTTATGAATAACATTCTGTGAGGGCCTCACTTCTGTTCACACTTGATAAATTGTTATATACAGGGTCTTTTTTTTTTTTTTTAATTTGGACCACTTGAGGTCCAAGTTGTATTCAAGCACATGTATCTTTAGAAGAAGGCATGCAATTTTCATACATATATGTATACACATGTGTACATTATATACAGGATTGGGTGTGACAAAATACTTGTAATGTTGTATTTTGCTACATTACATAAAAATGTATAATGCCTCTTTTCTTTCTTTTAAAGTGAAAGCAGGCCATTTAAATAGTGATCTACATCTTAATGAAGACACAAAATAAATGTCCTTACAAATTTTCTTTGTTTTTTTATTCTACCTCAAACATGAAGAAGAAGTAATCTCAGTGTAAGTGCAAGTGTCACATGAGGTCTTGTAAATGATAAATGAAGCTGGGAGATGTAGGTGACCCATGACACTGACCCTCGTTTTTATCAAAGTATTGTTTAAGGCCTACTGAGCTATTATTGGGACCATATTGATCCGTTCCTCTGTGTTTATCAATAGCTGGATAACTTGGACGAGCAGGCTGCACAGATCAGACGAGAGCTGGATGGCCGTCTTCAGATGGCTGACCAGATTGCCAGGGTGAGTCAGACACTGCAGTGGGCACAAAAGACTGTTGTTAATATGCTTTATTATATTGTTAATATGTCACTAATATGCTGCAACTCATGTAAATATCATTGTTTGAGCTGCCACCCACTGAGGGAAACCATAATCACATATCTGAGTAATGTAAAAATGAAAAATGACACCAGCTAATTTTGTTTGAACATTCATTTTTTAGTGCTTACACCATTTAATTTATATAAGTACTTAAGTAAAATGTGCCGTGCTTGTTCTGCTTACACAACGTTTGATAGCAAATTAAATAATTTTGAGTGGATGTTAGGTAATCCCTTGGTTGGTGACTTGAAAACATAAAAGAGGCACATCACTTTTTAAAAAAGAGGTCTTCCTGCAAGATTTACCTCACTGTTAACTGCATGCAAAGCCATGATTAGTTGCTCAAGCTGTCCTTTTCTGGTTCTGTTTGCAGGGTGGTAAGTTCCCCAAATTTGTGTCTAAAGAGATGGAGGCCATGTACATTGAGGAGCTCAAGTCTTCAGTGAACCAGCTGATGGCTAACTTGGAGAGCATGCCTGTGTCCAAGGGAGGGGAGTTTAAACTTCAGAAGCTGAAACGGGGACACAATACCTCTATCATCGATATGGGCCAGGAGGACGAGAACACACTGTCCAAGTCAGATGTGGTCCTGTCCTTCACTCTGGAGGTAAACCAATACATAGGCAGTAGGGGTGCAATGATCCATCGAGCTGGACTGGTAAATAGAACTAATGATCAGTCAACATAATCAATACTAAGTGAAAATATTGATCCATATCATCATCTTAGGAATAGGCCTTTATTTTGAAAGCCCAACATTTACGTCCAACTGCACCACCTTCCTAAATGTTCAAACAGTATTTGTACTAGGCAGATAATGGCAAATGAGATAAAGACAACAAGAACATCTACTTTTTGGGGATAAATCAGTGTGGGAATATTTTGGATTTCAGAGAAGGGATGGGTCAGCTGACAAATAACATGCCATATGCAAATGTAAAACACAAACACGGCATTGTAAGATAACTGATTATGATATCATATGATATTGTGTTATATCAGTCGTAGGCCCCTGAATTGAATCAAATGGAAATTGTATTGTGACTTTGTGATATTGGTAAATCATCTCTAATCAACATCATGCCCCTAATAATCAGCAAGATTAGACATGAATTGCCTACATAACCATGTATCTGAAAACCAATCTCTAGCTGCATTGCCTTTAAAAGTCCTTTAAAACTGTAGTTTCCCCCTTTCGAAAGTTTCACAGTATTTTTAATTGTAGTCAAAATGGAGCAAGTGTCAGAGTAGCAAAAACTCTCTCGCTGCATCTCCTTAGTGTAAAACTACATCCACATAGATCAAGGCTCATAAATCAGAACTGTCTTAGACTACTTCTCCGCTACCTCTAAGTATAGAAACAGACAGAAGACCTGTTCTGAGACTTGAACAGGCTGCATGAGGATACCAGACAGACACACAGAAAAACCTTTTACCTGCTCCTTAACTCAGAACGTGAGTCATCTTGTTATCAGCTTGTCTGGGATGAGCTATCACCAAGGAGCAGAGCGCAATCTCGCCTCGTGCATTATGATGCAGTGCTATTTCAGAAGCAAGAACATGACATGTGCAAATCTCTTGGTGCATATCTCTTGGTTTCTAACATGCTCTTCCTTTACGCATCATTAAAACTGGGCATCATTATGGATTTTGTATACTGAAATTAGTTGCACCTCTAATAATAATAACAGAGATAATTAACAATTTGTGTGAGGCTGCAATTCCATGGTGCTTTGGTAAATCCTCATTTTTAAAGTATGTTTGCTTGGCATGTGGTTTGCACTAGTCAAAATACCCTTAGCAAAATATTAAAGAAATCTTTGGAGACAAATCTGTTGTAATAAATTTGATCCCTGGTGGATAAATATGAAAAGACTGATTGTTTTAGTGCCATGTTAGAGCCATGATCTGCAGTTATTAAACACCACTGTCCTCCTCTTCCTCCTCCCCATCCTTCCTCTTCTTCCTCTGCTTATTCTTTTTCATGGGTTATGAAGATTTATAGTTTTAATAGAAGATGGTTTTATTAGGATCATTTTCATGGACTGGAAAATATACATTCAAGCAATATCAGGTTGTCAGGCGGGTTTGAAACTAAAAAGTAAAGCTCTGGGCAAGAGGGTAGTGTTCATTATAATATGACATTTAAAAAAAAGTAATAATACAATAATAAATATCATAATAAAAAGTGCTGTATTTAGTCATTGTAGTCAGTATAGAGTATCTGGAGCAGATCTTTCAAATCAGAAAGATGTGCCTCCTGCAATATGTGTAATTTATGTATTTATGTATTTATTTATTTTTCCAACACTTTTGCTTGTAACCTGTCAAAATCAATCATCCTCCACAATCTTCACTAAGGTGTTTATGCTGCCTAGGTGGTGATCATGGAAGTGCAGGGGTTGAAATCTCTGGCTCCTAATAGGATTGTCTATTGCACCATGGAGGTGGAGGGAGGGGAGAAACTCCAGACCGACCAAGCAGAAGCGTCCAAGCCAACGTAAGGACCTGACCACACACATACACACACTCATGCACACATACAAATTTAAATCAATAAAACTTGTCTGCTAGGCACATATTGGTATGATTTACAGTCATATCACAACCTAACCCCCTTTAATGTCAGCATGACAGAAGAATATCAGTAGAGAATATAATAATGTGACTTTGGTGGTCCTCATGAGAGCAGCATTATGAACAAGAGTTCATAATGCTTCTCAAACAAGCAGCCATGTGCTACTGCATGCACACACACACACACACACACACACACACACACACACACACACACACACACACACACACACACACACACACACACACACACACACACACACGCACAGTGGTCAAATCATAGGCATGAGGTTCTTTTGTGTTTTATGCCCATGAAATTTTTATTTCCTATCATAGAAAAATAGAGTAGCAATTGCGGTCAGCTATGTTTCAAAATAAAATGTCCTCAGTCCTGTTGCTGGGATTTCAGTGCAAGATGTACCATCAGTTCATGTCATGAAATGGTTCTTTAACACAGGATGACCAAATAAATAAAATGAAATAATAATAGTAATAATGATAATTTATTCTGCTGAGCATGAGCGCAAGTATCAGGTGTTAGAGTGTGAGCATCAGGACAAACTGACTGGAGTAAATAGAAGTCTAGATTAAATACAATTTCATTTACTCTACAAAACTGAAGAACTTTATTTTTTGCACAGTCAGTAGTTTCATTATTTGGAGTAATTTAGCTAGGAAGGAAACAAGGTGACATCTTTAAGGCCACAAAAAATGCCATTAAAATGCTTTTAATATCTGTCCAATAATTTAACATTGTTCATTTTAACCTTTAACTGTTGGTATGCTGCCCCCCTTTCATATCTCTGTAATAAGAATTATTGATCTTTAGGTCATTCTGCTAATTGCTTCAAAGTGTATTGTGTAAAATGCACTTAAAAAGCAAATAAACTTGGAACTCGCAGTAAATGTACCCTGCCAAGCCCCCCTGCATCTCGGTTCTTGGTTGTTGGCACACTCTACCAGTGATCTTGCCAATGTCCCCTGATGTGCCACTCCCTCTCGCAGGCTCTTTGTAGCACCACATTACATACGGAGGAATTGCTATCACTAGATGGTGCTCAACATACATGCAGTACATCTGGTGTTATTTCTAGATGGATACTTGTGCAAGATTTACAAATAATGATAACAGACAAATCTGACATATTCTGTTGTAGGAAGAGTATTGTTTGTAGGTATCAGTAGTGTGTTGAAGTGTGCTAATATTCATGAATCAGTCTGAATTAAACATTTGTTAATAGTGTATTGTATTGTTAGAGTCATTACACTATGCTATTAATATTAAAAATGAAGTTTTGGTGGTGAAACTATTATACCTTGCAGCATGAAAAATCAACATCAACAGCAGTTGTTGTGGTGTTCTGGCTCAGGTTTTATGATACCACTGAGAAAATTATTTTTTAATGCTCTGCTGGTTTGGTAGCTTATAGCTCTTTCACACAGGATAACAAAAAGTATTACAAGTTGCAAGTTGCATGTGAGTGCTGAGCCAAGCACCTCCCACACCCCTCCAGGGACCGTCCCATTGATACTCCTCTGCAGACGTCAGATTCGTCAGAAGTTAAACAAGAAAGAATTGTGAAAAATCAAAAACGTTCAGTTGTGGACAACACTGCACTAGAAACAGGCGCAGTACTCATCCGCTGAGAATGGCTGAGAATGGATGGCCTGTGTGCGGGCAGGTGCATTTAAACACGCTTGTATGAATGGCAAATTAGTGTCCCATGAGCACCAGGTGCTGGAGCATGCACTCTGCAGGCCGATCACACTCACTGGGCACTGAATACTTCAAAAGTATGGAGATTCCGTAATGTATTTGCACAACCCTTATATACTGCAAATTGCAGCAAGATGCATAACCCTGATACATTTGATAAAATATGATAAGGATGTGTGCATAAAACATAGACATTGTACATGGATTTGAGTATTGACTGTTGACTAATCTCAATCTCTATCAGACGGTATAGAATAGAAAAAACAGGTGCTCATTAGCCCTTAATTGCAAAATCGGGTATTATATATACATGTTATTTATAGCTGTTGAACATCTATAATTTGGTCAAGTTATTCTAGTAGTGGTCATCCACAGCACACTGAGCACTTGCTTTATAGGCCCATTAGGGCACTGGTATTGGGCTGAAGCTGCCAAAATGTTGCAACAAACTATGCCTGTAGGGCTGTGTGAGGATTAAATATATTATTGATATTGTTTTATACAGTACATTGTTGAAGTTGTAAAAACCGGCTGCTTGCTAAATAAATGCCTGTTGTGTTACATGGCGCTGCATAAAACTGGGTAATGCTGTCTAGTGCTCTCTTCAGTGCAGGTTTCCCACGGCTGACACATAGTGAAAATAAACTGATTGAAAAATCTTTACAAGATGCAGTTTTGCATTTTTATGTAACAAAGTAACAAGTATTAACTAGCAAACATCTAGTAATGCAACTAGTAATGCATCTCTAACAGAGTCTGTCATTTGAAATAAATTTACAACCCTGTGTGACCCTGGATTCCTGCTAGAGACATTTTGAGTGTACATAAACTCGTGTGAAAAACAAACCTTCAGTATGTCCAGATTTTATTAAAGCTATTTAAGTAATTTATGACTCACAACTTAACCCGCAGACGTTGCTGACTCGGTGATTTCTGACTCAATCCCTCAAAGTGTAAAATTTCATTGTCCAATGCACCTGTACGTCCTTCATAGAAGGGAAGTGATGTAGTCTGCTGTAAATTGCTTTCCTTTATAGAAAGTCTTAACAATCACCTCGGATTCTGAAATAGTTATGTAAAATCAATAGATCTAATTTCTGACAATGATGGTGTCGTGGTGACGGTGCATTCACTACGTTTATGCTTAAATGATTAAACAGTACGATTATTGTACAGAACACTACATAGTCCAAGATACAAATTTGAACACCCAAATGTTTTGCCTTGATGTCTCTAATTTACATGGCTGGGTAAAAGTACACACAGTTAAAAGGTGTTTGTTTTTCAGAATATGTGCGCATACCGTTATTTGATCTTCATTTCAACAATATTGATAGACAGAGGTGATCTATTAAAAAAAGACCTTTATAATTGCATCACATGGCTAAAATTAGGATCAGGTGCAGGTACACAATTTTACATCATTACAGAGTACACTGCCTTATTTATATAAACATCAGAAACCTGTGGTCTGCTTTGGTTTTAGCAATTGGGGTGTGTGACTACATCATGCCAAGATCAAAAGAGCTCTCTGAAGCCCTCAGAAGAAAGCGTGTTGATGCCTATGAGTCTGGGAAGGGTTTTTTTCAAGCAATATGTAGTCAATCAGTGTGCTTTCCAACAGATCATCTACAACTAGCGAAAATCTCATACCACAGTCAAGCTAAGCAAGCCAGTTCCTCCCACCAAATACAGCCCGAGAGCTGATGAACTGCTGCAGGAGTCTCCAAGAATCCCAGCATAACATCCAGGGATTTACAAGGAAAGCCTCAGCCAATATCAAAGGGCATGAGTCAACCCAAAAGAGACTTTACAGCTTTGCCTTATATATGAGGACAAAAAGTCAAAAACCTCTGCTCTCAAACATATGTAGATGTGTAAGTGAAGTCTGCTAAATAAAGATCGTACAGTCGTCTGGGTGGATCAGATGATGGCAGCACCGTTTGGCTACGATGTCTGACATCATGTTTGGCAAACACAAAGTCTGCGTTTTCCCAAAAGAACCTCATACCACCTGAAAAGCATGGCAGTGGAAGCATTATGGGCTGAGGGCTGCTTTTCTGCCTTGGGCCCTGGCTGGCGTGTCATCATAGAGTCACAAAAAAGAATTCCACCACCACGTACCAGAGGGTGCTTGAGGAGGATGTGAGGCCATCTGTCAAGCTGAAGTTAAACCTTAAGTGGACTTTACAAAAAGACAGTGTCTCAAAATACTCAAGCAAATGCACAAAAGAATGGCTCAGAAAGAAGAAATGGAGGGTTATGGAATAGCTGAGTCAAAGCCTGTGTTTAAATACTGTGGGGGAATCTGAAGTAGGCAGAACATGCAAGAAATCCCTTAAACATAATACAATTGAAGGAGTTCTGTAAGGAGTGGGCGGGAATTTCTTCAAGTCAGTGTACCAGGCTGATAGCCGATTAACAAGAAACGCCTCCGGGAAGTGGTTTCTGCTGAAGGGGACAACACCAGCTATACTGAATCAAGGGTGTGCACTTATTTTTCCCACTGCAGACAATTCAATGTCTTTTTTGTTGAATAAATGGTTGGAAAGAATGCTCTTAATTATTATCTCATTTGTTAAATTAGATCACCATATATCAGTACTGTTGAAATGAAGATTAAAAAAAAAATACCTTTTTTATGGGGTGTATTTACTTATTCACATCACTGTAAGTGCCATTTTATGAGGAGAGTGGGAGAAAGAGAGATGGGGGAGTAATGTGGAGAGGGGACAGAGATTAGAGGAGGTGGATGTAGCGTGTGTGGGCTCAGTAACTATGGATCATGCATGGATGCTCGTGTTGAAGGGGACACGTTGGATTGAGTCATGCTTCCTCCTGAACAGCGTCTACAGAAAGTGGCAAAGTGTCCTCAGTCCAATAAATCACAGTGTAAACAAAACAAATGCTCAGACAACACTGATTCAGTCCAGTATCTTATCAAATTTGTTGCTCTCTTTTGGGTCACTGGACAAATTTAGGAAGCAAGATGTCTGTCAGAGTAACATACTTTGGTGATCTGACAAACATTAGTTGACACTGACAGAACTTTGCTTATGTAAACAGTTGACCCACTTGAGCTCATGCAGGGTTGCAAATGAGGAAAGAGCTGTAGGTGCACAGCGCTGTCACATCCATTAGTGGTCCTTGCTTATGATTTGATCCACAAGGTCACCTTCATACCACAATAATGGCTGCCACTGAAATCAACACAGGCCAGTGGCTCCCCACCTTGAGTGAGAAGTAGCTCAGCTCCGTAGATACAGGGACTGGAGATTCGTTGTGTGTTTATGTTGCATGAAATTAGAAATGCTAAAAATGGTGATAGGAAAAATAGCTGTCTATGGTTACATAACGTCAACATATACTCTTTCTAGGTCTTTCAATCCATATCTTACACAAGAATGCATTTATATGCTCTTTCCCATGATCACGTCTTCGCATCAAACACAGTAATAATGAAATAGTCATGACACAGTTAAACACTTTGCCAAGTTCTTTAACTGCTGTTTACTTTTGAATACAGGTTATCTCAGTACCATTAATTTATAAATTTGTACAGCTGCAACCAGCAATTTCATATTTTCAGCCATTTTCAGATTTCAGTTTCAAAGATGACAGTGAAAAGTAACTGTTTGATTTGTATGATGTCAAAACCCAGAAACCATATAATGTGATGATGTCAGTGAACTGCACTCCCTTCAGATCTCAGTTTCTACAAATTGGATTAAGATTTGATTAGTCACTTCCTGCCCATAAGTTATGCCCTCTCAAGAGTGACATCATTTTTCACCAGGAATAAAAGCTTTGGGTGCCCGCCGCTAATACAGTCTAACACAAAACAAATAAGGACGTAAAATAATTGCCATTAAGTAAGCCCAGTGCATTAATGACCATGTTTGCTTTACAGGGCTCTTGCATTATGCATTTAGTTTTTTTTTTTTTTTTTTATTGAAGGAGATGTGGATGGGTTTTGAAGCTGCAATGGTGGGAAAAAAATGCTAGCCATTCTCAGAATTTTATGGCCTTGTGCTTCAAGGAGAACATAAATTGTAAGGAAGATAAATCAAAATCCACCCCATGGTTGTTGGCAAGTTGATTTTAAAAATTCAGAGGTGTTACAAATATGCACTTATGTCATTTCTACAAAAAATATTTCAACAAATAACATAACAGAAATAACGGTCTAAAAATCATTTTCATGTTTGCCATAGTTGGGGAGAAAATGTATCGGAAAAAAATCTGAAGGCCTTGAAGTAATAAGCTTGACATGCCTATTTGGGGAAATGGGGAAAATTTATGGCATCTCACTCGCTGGGGATGGGGCACTTTCTCTGTTGCAGCCCCAATTTGTCATTTCGCCTGATTAGTCGGATGTATTTTCTCTATAAAAATCTTGCTTAGTGCAGCTTTAAAGAAGTGTAGTATATAAATTGCAGGGATGTTTTTAGAGTGAGTGTCAGTGCGACTGAGATGGAGAAAATGTGTGCTGTCCTCTGTGGTTTTCTCCTGGCTTTGACATCTGTGTGATCTGTGATCTGTGTGACTGCACAGTGTGTGTTCCCATATAATGGCACAACAGACTCCCACTCAGTCCGCCATCATCCTTCTTCCATAATAAAATGTACTGCCATTTGTGTGTGTCTATAAACAATGTATTGCCTCCTCTCGCTGTACTCCCTTTGGCCCAAAAAAAAAAAAAACATGTCAGGATCTATTTTGAGGCTATGTCATAACCGAGAAGTAAAATATTTACAGCTTTCATACTCAAATACACAAACAGACTGACACATACACATACATGGGACATGCTATCTTGAAACAGGGATTTTTCTTTGTTTGTAAGACCAAATTTATTCATAATTTATTCTATCTGATCACATTTTTAGTTAGGTTTTGAGCAGTGCACTTGTAGATGGCAAATCTTTAGAGAAATAAACTGGGGTTGCAGCATAAATCAATCTGTTAGACATTTTCTATCACCTGCAAAAGCTGTGTGGTGACTGCTGGAGATGCAGTCATTGCCAGAGAATAATTATGCAAGCATGCTGCCATGGACACTAACCTCATGAGCATCTTTTGTTGTGTGTTTCAGCTGGGGAACCCAGGGGGACTTCACCACCACACACCCTCTGCCTGCTGTCAAGGTGAAACTGTTTACAGAAAGCACAGGGGTACTGGCACTGGAGGACAAAGAACTGGGCAGGGTAACATGCTCTATTTTATTTACTGTGTTTTATTTAGTTGCAGGCACACCTCAACACAGCTATGAGAATACTGAGATTACTGGCTCCCACAACAACAGTATTAAAAATAAACTGTAATAAAAACATAAAGTAATATCATTTGACTCGTTAAAGGGACACCTAAATATTTTGAAGTTCACACTCTTGTTTGAGTAACCCGACACTTGTCAATAAGAGCTTGTGCTTGTCCCACAGCTTGTCCTTTAAGTAGGGGAGAACAGGGTAATTAGAGGTACTTTGACATTTCATCATCCTACGGCAAGGCAAATGCAAATTTATTTCAACGAGCTGTTTTTATGTATACCTAAAGTTGTTGTCATTCCATAAAAAATAAAATATTGCTTTTAAAAAATACAGTTTTAGGGGTATGAGCCATCCCAAAAAGGCACAGCATTCCCCTAGGCGGGGGTAAACTGTGCACAGGATAGGGTAGGTTTAGCACTGCAGGGTAAGATGTGCCACACTCAATTAAAAGTGGAGTCGGTGATTCTGGAGAAAGATTGCTGATATTTTAAATCAACCGCCAGATTTACTGTCTCTTTCATTTACACTGCCTCCTTGCCCCCATCTCCCCTTCTCCTCCCCCTTCCTCCCCATCCTGTGCATGAGCACGCCCCCTGCTGCTGATTGGCTGGGAGAGTGTTGTGTGGCCCAGTCCGAGTCACACTGTTTGTTTTCTGTTTACAGAGCCAGGGCTGTGTACGAACACTGGATCATTTTTTTCAGAGCACACACAGAACGGACAGCTAGTAGGCTGCATGACTTCACCTTTAACTACATGTAGAAAGAAATAACATCACACCATTTCAGCAATGGAACAAATATTTTCAACTCTGAAACAAACCAATTCTGTGAGCCAATATGTGATCACATGGTTGATTTTGTGTTTGGTTGCCTAGATTCAAGGGATGGCTCAGTTTACCACCTGGCATGATTTATCCTGTTCTCTCCTACCCCAGCTTGTTACTATCATTATTTTTGTAATACAATGAAGCTTTTTGTATTATTTTTATTATTGGTTTAAGTCAGTCAAGGAGAAATCCTTGAATCCTGCAATCCTACAGCTGACAGCACAAGGACGCTAGCCACTCCTTGCATGACTTGCACTTCACATTAGTGCCAACCAGTTCATATGTTGAATCCTGTTGGGGTGTAATGTGTGAAGCTAATTTTGATTGTGTGTGAGTGTACCATTGGTTGAGGATGTGAGTTAAGGTCACTCTTAATGTAATGCCCTGGTTTATATTTTTGAATTGAACTGAACTGAATTGAGAGAAGAAGGGGATTTTTTTTTTTTTTTTTTTTTTTGCTAAGTATGTAATCATCTTTGTCAAATTTCTCTCATAATTATATGCTAATATCATTACCTTGTGTGCATGTTAATCTAGTCAACCTTTTTAGAATACTGAACTATCATAATATAATAGAACTTATATAGCCTAATGTTCTACACATTACTTTAATTTTATTTGACTATTTGTATATAGCCTGACATCTACACTGCACTCAACAGCTTTCAACTGGCAGTTGGCCCACAGAAGTGATGTGTGTTCACCAGTTTCAAAAACAGACACTGAAACAACATGCACACACACACACACACACACACACACACACACACACACACAATTTACAGCAATACCACACCATCAGTTGTTTTCTTTCAGTGTGATCAGTTGTCTTATTTACTGCAGCCACTGCACAGACGCTGTCAAATCTCTCTCGTTTGTCTGGGCCTGTGTGTGCCGGGACACTGAAGCCCTCTGTTATTGGCAAACTGTGTGACATCCTGATTTCTAAGGTTTCGGTCTGCAGCATACAGCCGTTTGAGTGTGATGCAGAGATAACTTTTTTACCCATTGTTTGAGCTAAGTTTGGATGTCCATGATAAACCTTGAGCTTCTGTGCAGATTAATTATTCAAAAGCAGATATGGAGATGGAAAAAAAATCAAAATACTAAAAAGCCCTGCCTATTTGGTGTAAATACGAAGGGAAATCATGATGGATGGCTGACTGTTTGGTTATGAGAGGTGGTGTTGCTGGTTTGCGTTTGGGCAGGGGGGCCTTAGACGTCCCCGTAGTGGCATTGACCTTGGCTGTGACAAGGCTCTTTGATCTCCTGCTGCAGCAGCGTTGGCAGGCAGGCAGGCTTCCTCAAAGCTCTTTAACTCAGCAAAGAGAGATTAGGCCTCCTCTTCAGGGAGGCAGAGCAAAGCACTGCTCAGCTCCTCTACCCTGAGTCACTTTTTTTTCTGAAATTGCAGACACGCTTTCAAAAAATGTGAAACGCAACTTCTCGCAGACACACACACAAACTGATGCACGCACACACACATGCACACACAGACACATGTAGTCGTCAGTGCTTGCAAACACTGATTGGTATTGCTGAATGTTGCACACAACTCAGATACACCTCCAGGATATCTACAGTAAAAAAAAAAAAAAAAAAAAAAAAAGAGAGAGAGAGAGAGAGAAAAAAACAGAGATACGCCGATATTGCAAGCGGCACACCCAACACTGAGCTGGTAATTGTATTCCACAGTGAAAGTGAAAAATCTCTCATGCGGTCTGTTTTCATTTGAGTGCAGGTCGTCCTCCACCCGACTCCTAACAGCCCCAAGCAGTCAGAGCTGCATAAGATGACCCTGACCAAGGCTTGCCCCGACCATGATCTCAAGATCAAACTGGCTATTCGCATGGACAAACCTCAGAACATGAAACACTCTGGGTAAGAGATACTCTGCCAGTGGAGCTGTCTTGTCTTGTTTCTGTGTGCCTCTGTTTCTCTGTTTTTCCATGTCTTTCTCATAGAATTCCCACCCTCTCAGCTTCTTGGCCTAATTTCCAGTCACTTACATGGACGAATACTGTGAGGTGTACTACTCCCCCTGGTGGATACCAATGTGTATTTTAGGTTTTGTAACTTACTGTAGGAGGTGTCAAAGCTGTGCAAATATTGAGGACAGCATTAATAAACATGTCATCTATTTCCATCATCGTATGACCAATATAGTATTCATGATGAGAGTGTGAATTTAGATTAAGATGTTGCTTTGTTGATTTCTCATTAGTTGAAATGAATACCGGTACACTGTTTCTGTATGCCAGTTGCATGTTACCATCATGATAATATGTGGATGTTTTTTCATATATGGAGTTTGTTGGTTTTATCTCCTTGTGTGAATACAATATTTTTACAGGTATCTGTGGGCTTTTGGGAAGAACGTTTGGAAGCGCTGGAAGAAGCGTTTCTTTGTCCTGGTGCAGGTGGGTTTTCTCTAAGGCTCAAAAGACAATAACTACTGGATAAATAATAAGCATGCATGGACCGAAATAGAAAACAATGTTCTGCCCTAATTCAACTAGAAAAGCCCGCTCTTTGTTGATTAGACAGTTTTAGTTTGGCAAGAGCTTCTTCCCCATTGATCCATTTTAATGATTCTTTTAATGAATTGAGTCACTTTGTTAAAATTATAAGCACATTTCTGGCATACACTAGATCTTAAGGTCAGTTTGCATGATTGCATTTATCTGCTGGGAGAGGCGATTTAGCATATTTGTTTGTTGAACTGACTATTGGTTAAAGATTAGACTGTCTGTACAGAGGGACAGCACCAAATCCAGACCAGACAGTTTTTTTTGGACAACTGTTTTAGGTAATGATGGCTAATCCTTTGTCCTTTAGGTGAGTCAATACACATTTGCCATGTGCAGCTACAGAGAGAAAAAGTCTGAACCGCAGGAGCTTCTACAGCTAGATGGATATACTGTGGACTACACTGACCCCCAGCCAGGTGGGATATCACACAAACACACACACACACACACACACACACACACACACACACACACACACACACACACACACTTTTATGTTTTTTATGTTTTAGTTCAGGTTTTCTTTTTGTCACAGTAATAGAGGTGTTCATTTAGTTCTATGTTTGGCATTAGCTCATAGTTAGTGCTGCTGTTGTACTGGACTGCATTTTATTGAGAGGTGTTTCCATTATTCTATCCCCCTCATGTATATAAACAGGGAGGACAAAAAATTGGAAACACCTGTAAATATAATGTAGTCCAGTGCAAGATCTCTGCAAACTACAACCTCAGTAATTAATATAGAATTAAATTTACACATTCTCCACAATGTCAACAAAAACTGAACATTTGTAAACTTTCTTAGAATTTATGGCAGAGCTGTTGCATTGAAATGCATTAAATTGTACAGGTGGACCTAATAGAGTGGCCATTGAGGGTATGTGCAAATGCACATGCAAATGTAAATATACACTACTCACAAAAAGTTAGGGATATTCGGCTTTCGGGTGAAATTTCAGGATGAACCTAAAATGCATTATAACCTTTACAGGTGAACTTCATGTGACCTTCTGTAAACTTTTGAATGCACATGTCCAACTGTTCAATGTTTCAGTACTTTTTGCACAAGTTGCTGTTCTCTAACAAGGAGTTTAACGGCAAAATTCACATCAGGTGTTTGATGCTCCAGCTCATCGAGGTCGTATCATTAGGGAATGGCTGCTGGAGACTGGGGTACCTCAAATGGAGTGGCCTGCACTTTCTCAGACCTGAATCCCATAGAAAACCTATGGGATCAGCTGAGTCACCGTGTAGAGGCTCGGAGCTCTGTACCCCAGAACCTCAATGTCCTGAGGGCCACCCTTCAAGAAGAGTGGGATGCCATGCCTCAGCAGACAATAAGTCGACTTGTGAACAGCATGAGACGTCGTTGTCAAGCTGTAATTGATGCTCAAGGGCACATGACAAGTTATTGACACTGACATTTTTTGTTGTGGTATATCCACCACTGTTGTTGGCTTTTGTTTCAAGAAATTGTTTGAGATGAGGAAATCACCAGTGCATGCTTCTACTTAAATGCCCTACTTTCATGATATAATATCACTGTAGCATGAACATTTTACATTTTACATAAATTTCACCCAAAAGCCAAATATCCCTAACTTTTTGTGAGTAGTGTAGATCACATACACATATTCAGACACATATACAGTTGCACATACAAATGCTACAGAAGCAACTTGTCCTTAAATGTCCCTTGCTCTCAGGTTTGGATGGTGGCAGGGCTTTCTTCAATGCCGTGAAGGAAGGCGACACTGTGATCTTTGCCAGTGATGACGAGCAGGACCGCATCCTGTGGGTCCAGGCAATGTATCGTGCCACTGGCCAGTCCCACAAACCTGTCCCACCCACTCAGGTCCAGAAACTCAACTCCAAAGGCGGTGCCTCAGCCCAAATGGATGCTCCCATTTCTCAGTTCTGTAAGTAACTCAGTACCCAACATCGGCCAGCTAAGCAGCAAGCAGATTTCATTCCCAGACCAGTGAAAGCTCTAACCCATAAATGTCTCACGCCATGCGCTCCACACTGCAGCCACAAACCTGCTGGTAGAACTAACACACAAGCACGCACGCACGTACATGCCTTGCTCTCTCACAGATCCCTCAAGCATCTAAAGGACCTCCACTCATTTTCACCACTCCCGCAGTGTTTAAAGGTTCAGTTCCATGCTGCTCCATCAATCTGTCTTACAAATTAGAATCAATCTGAAAATCAGTGTAACTTAGGGCATGATTTGGAGTGCAAACGACATATGAAAATTAAATAGGTCACCAAACATAAGATTTGAACATTCAAGCCTGCTGGGGTTGAATTGAGATTGACAGTGCCAGGGTGTGCTGCTCCTGTCCTAACCTTAGGCCTGTTTTAATTCAATAATAGCTCTAGACAGCAGCTGTGAGTGTGGTTCTGAGACGGTTCTCAGATGGTACCCTTGTCAAATCATCCATATAACGACTACCTAGTCAAACTTCTCCATAGTTTTAACCAATCTGTCACTTGCACCTCTAAGCAGCCCACAGGTCAATTAGCAAAGTGAAGGTAAGACTGTCTATAGTAGTGTGGCATCTGTACCACCTTCTGTTGTAACCGTCTCTTGTGTCCCTCTCATTAAAGAAACAATAACAATAATATTTTTGTAAGTACTATAAATTCTGCCAGCCACATTTTTCTTCACAGATACTGACATATTGCTATTAATCATTTTCTACCTATTCTAGACAGGAAGTCCAAATTGTAATCACACTAACATTGACTTATTTGGACCTGCTGAGCCTAATGTCGCACACTACTTAACACTCCACAATAATAGATCCTGCTATTCAAAACAAAATATGACTTTTTGTGTGCAACCTTTCACTCATTAGCTTAACAAAACATTTCTTTTCTAACTCTAATGAGCAAGTCTTTTTTTTCTGGATGGGTTGTTGAAAAAGAGGTTCTCCCAACATAATTGGCATCGTTCACCAAGTAAATATTGACAATCCAATTGCTATTCGAGTGAAATACAGATTATAATAAGTAAGTAAAAAAGTGCAATGTTTATTTCACTGTATGTCAGTCATAATACACTAATATTAATACATAATACTGTACAAATCCAATTGGATCAATTACTTAGGCTCTTATCACATAAATTCTATGTTGTTTCTCCATTGATTTCTTTGTCTAGTATGTGATCGTTCTTGTGGTTAGTTGATTCCTCTGATGCCAGCTGTTGCCATTCAAAGCCTCCTCACAGTGGCACAGACCCCCTGCCCCCCTCCCTGAAACATTGTGGCACACCACGCGTACATGTTTCACCCCCTGGTGGTCTTGAATGGCACTGGGACCATGACATACACAGCCCTCCTGACTCTGCTGCAGTAGATCGATCCAGTTCAAGAGCGCTATGAAGGTTCTCAGTGGTCAGGGAGCATTTTGAACGAGTGAACTAAAAACTAACACCAACACACAAATGACAGCGAGTGGCCTCATTTTGTTGCATTACATCTGAATCTTCCTGAATAAAAACATAACATCGGAAATAGATATCATGACGTCTGAGGATATTATACAGCATCCCAACCGGCTGACTAACATGGCTACAGACCACATATTAATTATTATTTCACTTGTAGATAAATACTTTCACCATTTTATCAGCCCAGTATTTTATTTGAACCTGCCAAGGACCTTCATAGATTCTTCATAAAAATACACTGGTATTGTTTATACATTTAAAAATGGAACTTGGTATTTGGTTCAGCGGGTAAGTGTATGTGCTTGCCAATGTCCCTGAAAAGCTAAAAAGTAAGCATACTGTGTAATCTTCAGTCTGACGGTACTTAATGTGAAGCTCTTGACTATTTTAAGAACTTGTCCCGAATCCAGAAAAAACTATAAACTGCAGTGGAGTGATGAGGATCCTAAATGATCTCTTTTCCTCTCTCTCTCTCTCTCTCTCTCTCACGCTCTCTTTCTCTGTCTCGCTGTCTCTCTGTCTCTGTCCGTCTCTCTCTAATATGCCTCAACACCTGTCAAGTTTCACATACCCCGACATGTACTCACACACCACCCACAAACTCTCATGTTGGTATATAGGTTGTTGTTTTTCAGTTGTGTTTTCTTCCTCATGCTTTGCTTGTACCCTTCTTGAGTAATGCAGCTGCTAGGTCAGGGTCTCTCGTGATTGCTCTCCTCCAGCCTTGTTGCTAGTCTTTATGTTATTCTGGTTTGTCCCTTCTTACCCTGCTGTCTTCTAGCTGGACTCAAGGGTAAGTGCTTCCCTGTAGCCGGCACAGCTCAGATAATCCCCGCCGATTATCTGACAAATGCAACGTGCTTTCTCTCTCTTTCCCTTTTCCTCCTTTCAAGTCTCGCTTCATGTTTTAGATATTAGTTGATAACTTTTTTTTTCTGTTGTTGTTTTTTGACGACCTCAATTTGAGGATCGAAGTATAAGCATCCATTCTTGCCAATTTAGGATGCATGTATTGTATTCTTAGATTTATTTATTGACTCAGCAATGATTAAAGTTGATATGATAGTTATAATTGCATAATTGCCTTCTCTCTTTATTCATATTGGTGAAAGGATCCCTCAGTGTAAAGCAGTATGACGGTACAATGCTACATACAATTAGAGGAGCAGACAGATTGGCTGCTTTATGTAAAATTGCAATCATTTTTCTATGTGAAAGTTTAAATATTTAACATATCAAATATATTGTTCCCTCGATGTCATATAATTTTACAGAGCTGAAAAGAAACTGATTACTCTTTCACAGCAGTTAGATGAAAGCTAGAACATATCTGACATCCCTACTTAAGTGTTTCAAGATAGAAAATTTAGCAACATTGTGAATAATTACAACACTCTCTGAAGCAGCCATGTTACTAAATAAATAAAATCTTTTTGCCATTTGGGTAAAGTTTGTTTTGGCACTTTCAAACCCTTCTAAATGTTGATCATGCTTTACTTCAGAGGGCTCAATTGCTTTCAGTTCTTTTTCTTTTGGCTTCTCTTGACGAGAGTTGGCAAATATGTATGCGGAGTATTCTGAATGCCAAAGACAAGGAGTAGCTACTGCCGCCCCTTCGTACTATAAAATACTCCCAACCTCCCCCTCCCCCAGTAGATGGGCCTGTAGATAGAGGCTAGACCAGTTGTTACACCTCCAGAAGGGAGCGATTTCATTTTGATTTCTTTTGACTGCCCTTTGATTGCCTGAATAGGAGAACACCTGTGTTATGTGTCCATACGTTTATAGAACTGCAGGAATTTTCATTCATTTCCCCCATCTCCCAGAGAATGATACAGTTTTGCCTCTGTCGGCTTCATGCTATATACCCATGTACTTGCACCAAATTGTATTGCTACCCTATTAGAGTACTCCGGTAGTGGTATGCCTGTTAGTGTGCTCTGTAGAGATCATGATTACACTGCAACATATTCAAGTATTGTCAACTTGCAAATGCGTAGAGAAAAAGGAATGCCAAAAAAAGATAAAATCCCAAATTATCAATGGGTCTGCAGATGTGCATGAAAATTGAAAAGCTCAATGAAAAGTCACACTGTTCTCCAGCATGTGATAATATATAAATGTATGCAAAAGTACTTGCCTATTCACTCTGGTAATGCAGTATTTCTCCTCATCTTGCAATTAGGTGTTGAAGTAATGATATCAACAAGTTTTTGCAAGACATGATAATGTTTCCAGTGTTTAGTCTATTGAATTAAACTCCATTTCCTCATTTAAACCTAGAGGATATAGCCCACTCATTCTCTCTCATAAGCCCAGCCTCGTTCAGTTCCACCCTTTGGATGTTCTCTCACTACCTGAGCTCGTATCCACATCATCACTTCCTTCGTACCTTAGCCCCCTAAGCGAATCTTCTTCTGAGTGGTCGTCAGTTTTCTGACCACTTGGTTTCTGTCCCACTTTTATGGATTCCTCACTCACCAAGTCCTCCCTCATCCTGACACTTTCCCATCCAGCACTGCACTCACGAGTTCCACCATTCACGATCTTCTCTCAATGTTTGTAGCCCTCATGTGTTTACTATCCTTCTCTTACCTTCAACACTACTTATTTGCCTGTCTCATCCCCCTTGCCTAATGAATCTCTATTTCCCTAGTCTTACCTTTTTGTCTCACACTCTTTTCCTTCTCAGATCAGCAAATTGTTCAACATGGAACATTTTATAATCTCTAGATTCCTTTTAGTGAGTTTGAGTGAATGCATCATCCTTAGTATAGCCGTTCCAGTTCCCTTTCCTTGACCTGGAGGCTGACAGATGTCACTGCTGTTGACAGTTGTGCTCTATTTGGTACCCCCACCCTTACCCAGCCAAGCTTAGTCCTCCACTTACCACCCTCCACCCCCAAATCATCGTCACTCATCTCAGTGTCACATGGACATGACACCTGTCACTCACGCCAAGGACATGACTGCATCTCTTATCTATTTTGAATCACCCTTGTCTTGATCATTTTGTCTCTGACAGCTTTATTATTTACAGAAGGTAGCACAAGAAATTATGGTGAATTTTCTGGATGTTACCCATTGTGCTTTTTTTCTACTAGACAAGGGGATTTTAGAAAACAGAACAATCCACCATTTTTTCATTACCCATCTGTACTGAGAAGTTTCATTCTTTCATTAGATTTTTTTTTTTTTACACACCTTTGGTATTAGTAAGGTGCTCTTCACCTCTTCACCTTGCAAGTTTGATCAGAAAAAGTTTAACAAACAAAAAAAAAAGGAATTACTTGATCTAGACAGTGGCAAAAGTTAGAAATCAAGACAAAGTTTACAAATCATACACCTTCCTATCACCTTCCAGGAACCAAAATTGGCATTTTTTTCTTTTCTTTTCTTTTCTTTTCTTTTCTTTTCTTTTCTTTTTTTATTTTTACAAATCTCCAGTTTGAGTGAAATACTTTACTAAAATTCTAGTCTTGAATTAGCATTTTTTCAATGTGGTCAGATTAATTAAAAAAAAAAAAAAAAAATACCCTTTTGTCTTATTTCTGTCTTTTTTTTCCAGCACACGTCCCAACATTTGTCAGGAACTGAGTGACATTCAACAGTCGCGAATGGCAGAATCTATTGAATACATAAATAAGAATGCATCTAATTCTATCTAACCTTTCTAATCCTATCAAAACTGCACTTTTTCCTCAAACATGTTTTGGATCTGTAAAGATTCACATCCCCTGCAAAACATCAGGAAATGTGACCTACTAAGATGCATGCATGCACATACAGTAGAATGCACCCGTCTCACTGAGCTTAGCTTCAGATCTACAGAATCTCATCCTCTAATACATCAGATCTATTTACGCTGTCTGACTCAATGCAAGTTGACAATGTAAGCTGTAAGTGTTTATAATTTGCCCTTAGCAGTAGCCAGAGATTCCCTGGTGTATCTGTGCTGTGATGAAGTAGAGACACTGTGCTTGCCTACGCCTCACTGATGTTTTCTCCTCTGAATCGTGTCCTTTTCCCTGTACCGTTGGCTGGATAGACGCAGACAGAGCTCAGAAACATGGCATGGATGAGTTTATCTCCGCTAACCCCTGTAGCTTTGACCACGCCTCGCTGTTTGAGATGGTGCAGCGACTCACATTGGACCACAGGCTCAACGACACCTTCTGCTGCCTGGTGAGGTTTAGTGCAGTCTGTCCATCCAGGTAGCTTCTGTGTGATTTGGTGATGTTTCCAGTCTGCTGCTGTGTCCTGGCAACTCAATACAATGCGGCTGGATGGTTAACCTATTCTGTTATGGAGCTCAAATCATCAACACTTTGAAATGAAAAACTTTCCTGTCGAAGGACATCAGCAGATTGTATTTGCCCACCTCTAATTTGTACCCAAAATCACAACAGACTGGAAACCTTGCCAAATCACACAGAAACTATATGGATGGACAGATTGCTCTAGGATTGAGTGGAAAAAATATATCTTTTTGTATTTTGTGTGAACTGTTCCTCTGCCTTGTTTGGTCTTTTGTTTAACTACCATATTCTTCTGTTGTGTAGGGATGGTTCAGCCCGGGCCAAGTGTTTGTTCTGGATGAGTACTGTGCCAGGAACGGGGTCCGAGGTTGTCACAGACATCTGTGTTATCTGCGTGATCTTCTGGAAAGAGCAGACAACGGGGCTATGATTGACCCCACCCTTCTACACTACAGCTTTGCTTTTTGCGCTTCCCATGTCCATGGGAACAGGTGTGTCCTAATCCCATTTTGGGGCATGTCAGTGCTGTTTCAGAGCCTTGAGACATTGCAAAACAGTGTTTCCTTTTTTTTTTTTTTTTTTGCAACGTCAAAATGTTTCTGAAAGCACATAAAGAGCATGTGACACTTAAAGGTGCTCTATGTAAAATTGCTTTGGAATGAGAACCCTTTGGATTGTGGAATTAGACTTGAGTGCTTATTTGCCTGCTTATCTCAATCAGCCTTGAACTTTGCATAGTGCCTTTACCTTTAAACTCTTTCCAACAAAATACAAATGGTACAAACAGTATTCTGTTAGGCAGTGGTGTTAGCCCATAAAGATAAAGTGGATACACTTGTGATGAACATTAAATCTCCATTAGTGCTGCACATAAAGGAAAGGAAGTCATCAAAGCCATCCTAGGCATCCTTTGGTCTTTCCCATCTGTGTAATGTTGCCATATTATATTTCTTTTCAGTTAATTTTCCTGTTTATTACGATCCAATTTTTGTGTTTTATGTTATGTTATGTTATGTTGTGTTATGTTGTTAATTAATTACACATTTCTACATATTTGCTTGTGTCTATTATTTTTTTTCTTTGTTTTCTTCTCTCTTTATCCTTTGTTGCCATAGTCTCACATTGTCCGTATTATTCATCCTCCCACGTGTCCCTTAAAGTCAGAGAGGGCAGCAGTTACTGGGGGCCATTTGTGGGTTATGAGGGCCCGTGGTCCTCAAAGAGCTCCCAAAGCCCTGAACCTGGCACTGCCTCTAAACGAGCAAGCAAATTCAAGTTTAGAAAGAGAAAGGATTCCAAAATCCCACTCTTTCAGCAGCCCAAAAGGTGAGATGTTGTCATTTCTTTGTTTGTGTGATACAAAGGGAACCTCAAACACAAGTTGCAGTCATTTCCTGGGGAGCTTCTGAGTTTTTTCTTGCATTGTTTGTATTAAACTGAGAGCCTGCAGTGGGGTTAAAATACTTTTAAGTTCAACAGGGTTAAAAATTTTGCCGGTGTGCTTCATAGGCCAGACGGGTTGAGCACAGTGAAAGTGGACGAGAAGGAACGCTTTGAAGAAATCAAAGAGCGGTTGCGTGTGATACTGGAAAACCAGATTGTACATTTCAGGTGATTGTCACCTCAGCATTTGTTATCTCAAGTCTTAAAACATTGTGTCTATTACTTTATTCCACTGTTATTTGATTTTTTAATTTGTCTGTATTTTCCCTTGTAGATACTGTTTCCCCTTTGGCCGTCCTGAGGGTGCATTGAAGGCCACTTTATCTTTGCTGGAGCGGGTTTGTAAATAAAAAATATGCATTTTATAGCCCATAAAATGTAACTGTGACCTGATGGAAATAGATCATATGTTTTGTTTTGTTTTAACATGATCTGTAGGTCCTGATGAAGGACATTGTGACCCCAGTTCCCCAAGAGGAGGTTAAAGGAGTTATCCGCAAATGTTTGGAGCAGGCCGCTCAGCTAAACTACCAACGGATTACAGAATATGCTAAAATTGAAGGTAACCAGAAATATACACCTCAAACACATCACCAAGCTCACATAATGACTGTTGGAGAGAATGTGTTAATGAATTTAGATTTTTTTTTTTCTCTCTAAAAGTATCCACTAATCCGCTAATCAGACAGGTCAATGTCAGTGTAAGCAGTACAAAATAATATATATGGTCATGGTTTTGTTATTAGGTTACAGATTGATCTTCTCTGATGTTTGAATCTTCTAGTGGTTGAGTGTGGAGTAAAAATAGTGAGAGGCATTCTGTTTTCAAATTCACTTTTAATGCAAAGAGCTGAACTCATAGTTCCTGAAGTCCTTTTGTTGTTACTTCAATATAAGATTGTACATCTCACTGTACTTATTTACACATGGTGAATTCACTTGGTATATGGTATAATTGTTTCCATATCCCAAATGACTTGTGGCATCCCAAATTATCTGTGACAGTTTGTCAGTCACTTTTTTGTCTCTCAGTCCAATAACTCTCTCCTTTGTTTCAGGCCTGCTTTAGCTCTGTGGTGTTCTGTAGGTCAAGTTGGCTTTTGTGTAGAGGTGTGTGAGTAAAAATGCATTCAAATCCAAAGCCCTGAAATCTGTTGATGTGCTGGTCTCTCATTGTGCCTTGACTATTCAAGCTGTTTAGTATCCTGGCCTCTAACATACAATGATTGGACTCCAAGTTCAGCTTAACTGAACGTCCTCTCTGACTCCCAGCTTCCTGTTGATGCAAACTCCCCCTCCTGCTATCTTAACCCTTACCTCTGACTCCACCAACTGACTCTGCCCCTGTCCCCCTTTACACCCTCTGCCTTGAAATATCAGCTCTCCTGTCACCTCTGTCTTACGTTCTTGCTGAAGACCACTATCTTCCACTCCCTCTTCCTTTGTCTGCTCTGCTTTTTTTCTCCTTTCCTACAGTTGTTGGCTTTGCCACAGTTATCACTCTATTTGACCAACTTATGTGATAAGTGGCTTTGAAGCCAACGCAAAGGAATGCTGGGATTGAACAACAACAAACCAGCATCAGTCACCTGCATGTGCTTTAAGACATACTGACATGGCCTTTCTTTATTGGCATGGATTACATGTTGACAGTTACATAAAACAGCACAAGACATTGTATAATGTCTTCTACTTTCTTTCTATTTGTCTTTTCTTCCAGTATTATATTCATTAAATGCATTGCCATGCACTATAGACTACACTGATTATTGTTTATGCCTTGAAAGAAATCCCTCAGGGTGCCAAAGATACTAAGGGCTTTAACCTTACTATCTTGCCATGCTGTGTGAATTTACTTCCCCCTGTCCTTGTGATGCTTCTGGTCCAAAACAAACCTTAGTAAACATTTGACTTTGCCATTGGGCCTCCTGCCCAACTCAATATCGTACTCACGTGGACAGCCCTCTTCCCATCAGCCTCTGATCTCTAGCCTTCCCACCTCTGATCCCAGCCTCTTGCATGCCCCGATCCTTTTTTATAGGGAAAAAGAGGGAAATGTATGAGCACCCTGTCTTCTGCTTGGCGTCACAAGTGATGGATTTAACCATCCGTGAGTACCTTCATCATCCTCTCCCCTGTGTCTCCTTCTCCTTCTTTTAAGTGCTTCCTCTCACCTCATCTCCCCTTCTGCCTCTTCCCTTTCTTAAGAGATGTTGCTTCCGCCATGCTTTTTTATCTGTGGCTTTTGTCTGTGAGAGTGAGTGGGGAGAGCACCAGTCAAGAGAGCTGAGCAGCACCACTGAATCAGTCAGGGTTCTTCGCAGTCCCATCTGTTTGTGATGGACATGAATGAGCAGTCTGGTCTGTAAGCTTCTTTCTTTTGGTTGGATGCCCATTCCTTTGACTTGAATGCATTTTTACATTGCTTACATTGTTATCTCCTTCAGTCATTTTGGTCTGATCATGTGTCAGTGGTGTGCTGTGCAGAACAGGTAGGCTTTTTTTTTTTTTTTTTTTTACTGTGACACCAGAGGCAGTATATGAGCATCTGTTTGACAGAGCTTCTGTATGAGGAGGACAGGTATATGTGTTAATTAAGAGTACCTGGGGTATTTTAACTCAATTCAACGCAAGTCACTCAGTGTGTCCTGTCTTTGATCCCGGTAGCTGTTGTGTGTCTTATCTGTCTCTTATAGTCTAAGCTTTGTCTGTTTGTTAACAAACGTCTGATCACTTTTTAATTTCCAGTTTTCCAGGCTAATGTTTCAGTGTTTCTGTTCTTCCTGTATGTTTGTGATGTTTGTCCTATTGCCTGGAAACCAAACTCCCTGGAGCTGAAAACTTTCCAGCAGATTCTCTGAAAGGGTCACATGATGATGAATAACAACTTGAGCTTTCCCCTGTAACTTGACAGTAACCCTAGACTATGTTCCTTCTAAATATCTCCTCTTTATCTTTTCTCTCTCTTTTTCTCGCTGAAGTTGAGAAAGGTCAAAAGGATCAAAAGGATCCAGGTGAACCCATGTTTAACTTGTGGCTAGCAACAGCGCACATGTACACACACACACATACACACACACACACACACACACACACACACACACACACACGCACACACATGCACACACATACACAGACACAGACACACACACACACACACACACACACACACACACACACACACACACACACAAATACATACATATGCTTTGAATAGACACACATCATTTACATGGACATATGCATGCACAAAAAATCTCTATATATATATCTATAGTATCTTGCACATATATGCACTGACACTTTGATTTAAGGTCTTAAATGTCTTGGCATGTTTTAAACAAACATCTCTCTTTTTATAGAGAAAGCATTTTGTGGAGATTGTATTGCTTTATAGCAATCCAGATGTGGCCCAAGAGAGGTTAATTAATAAGCTTTAGTTCAATTTTCAATTTACATAATAATGTTCAGTTAGTTCTCTGCTTGTTTGCTGGATATTTAATTTAAGGAAAAACATATTTTATGTATAATTCTAAAGCAATACAATCTCTTACAAAATGCATAAGTTATACATTTGCTCATGTGTTGAAGTAAAAGCAAAAACAGATCCACCTACAAAATATCATTAATATTACCCTCATCATTAAATACAATGCAAATTTGTATAACCTGCAACTTAACCTCCCACATTTGATCATGGGAATGTATAAATAAGTTTTGTTAATTAATGTCACATATCATCGAACATGATCATACACTTTGATCAAATTTGCTGGTCATTTTGGATACTTTCACATTTCATAGTACTCACACACATTGGATATTGGTGTTATATATTTGAACAATGCGATTTCTCATTTCACCATAACAGATAGGCCTACTTGTACTGTGTTGACTATCTCATGTGGTCTTTGACTGCAACACCTGAGTGGTGCCTGTGGGCCACAGAGGCCTTCAGGATTATTTCAGGGTACAAACATTTCTTCAGACGTGTAGGCCAATGTGACAGTGATCCAAATCCAACCGTTACTATGTTTTAAATGTCCCTAAAGACATTGACTCATGCGTTGTTCTGGCTCTTCAGATTCCTCTCTGCAGATTTCTCTCCTCACACTGTAAACAAACCCCCTGTTGATAAACTATACAGAGAACTCAAAGCTCAACAGAAGCTGCTGATCAGGGGGTGTCAGTTTATTTCAGTGTCATCATAACAGTTATTCATTTTGATGAGGAAAGAGCTTTTGTCTGGGAACACACTGAAAAGAAATTCAAATAAAAAACACTGTTAACTAGTGTGGAAAATGGAAATAACAATATGCTTTATTTTCCTGGGGACCCCAACAAAGACCCCCTGGAGCCCACTCTGAGATCTACTAATGTAGATAATCACCAGCAATGTTGTTTTATTTTATGTAGAGTTATATATATGTTCTTTTGATTTCCAGTTTGTGTAGCCATTCAGTTTCATGTTCAAATGATACACCCTCCCACTGTAACGTTTGAGTAATTTCATCTCATGACATTTAACTGTCTATCAAATCATTTTGCCAGCACACATGGGTAAAAGCAAAAAAATTGTCGCTTTTGCATGTTAATAATAGGCCAATTTCAGCAACTATTTCTGCCAATTTGAAAGAAGGCAGAAACAAGTAAGATTTTAGTCAAGTACAGACCATTTTACACTGTAAAAAATATTCAGTAAGAACATCTTTACTAATGTTCAGTCAACTTATTTAGTAGTTTACAATCCATATTTTAGATATTACAGCACTTTTATGATTGGTCCTAAAGCACATAATGAACCAAACAAGTGTCGCATTATATTGAAATGCTTAAAGATGTATTGAGTGATGTGACCCACAAAGTCTATGACCTGCTTTGATAATTTTGCAATTTCCTTCCCAAAACATCTCTGGAAGTTTAAGAGGATTTCTACTTACTTTGGAAAATAACTGTCAAAGCAACTATACAAAAAACACCATATCTCACAATTTGAAAAGCTGTTTTGTGTTTCAACAAATAAAGGATTAAATTATTGGTTATGGTCAATGAATCTGATGGACATTTGAAGAATACATTAGATAACCCAGCAGAAGGTGTGCAAAAAGATATTTAATTTCAGATAGCTATTTCTGTCTAAACTTTACATTATCAAGTATCATCAATTGCAGCATCAATTCCTCTTTCTATGTTAGTGTTAATGAATAAAAACTGAATAAAAAGGTTAATTATATTCAAATCTGCAGTATATCATTGATGGGTAGAAAAGCTTCACAAAGTTAAATTAATGGGGAACTTGCAGCAGGAACAATGAATTATTTTTACAGTGTATACTTGGTGATTATTCAGTAGTTTCTGCCCATGCCATGCCACAGCTCCTTATACAGATGGCTTACACTGCACCACTTCACAATTTTGCATGTTTTTGATGCCACATAGCACGCTCATCCCAGTGCCACTATTTCTGTGCCTGATATTCTTCCAACATAAGTGTGATTGTCCATAAAAAAGTGCCAACTCAGTGTTGCCTTATCTTATATAGCCCAAAATGCAAACAAATGAGTGCACCTCTGACATGTTTTTGAGGGTATGGTGAGAACACTTCACAGTGTATCACAGTGTAAGCACTGTGTTTATACTATATCATCCAGTTAAATATATAGACAAGAGAATCCTCTGAATAGTCATAAAAAAAATCCCCCTGGCATCCCTCTCTGTGCTTGACTAACCACTCATCCCTCACCCTCATCCTTTTGTCTCAGAGAACGTAGGCCGCTTAGTCACGCCTGCCAAAAAGCTGGAGGAAACAATTCGCCTGGCGGAGTTAGTCATAGAGGTCCTCCAGCAGAACCAGGAACACCATGCGGAGGTGAGTGGGAACCCTCTCCTCCTCTCCTCCTCAGAGCACTTTCCCTCTATACTCTCACTCCTATCTCACCCCGCCCACAGCAGGGAGTTAGTCTTATTCTCAATCTTCTATAAATAAAGCTGCCTTCATCTATGCGTAACCAGAATAGACCCCTTTCAAAGATGGATTTAATTTAGGAAAGCTCTAATTGGTGTTCGACAGACCATGGAAACATGGTACCAGAGCTCTTTCTTTGAGGAGAAACTGCAAATCAGAAAGAAAATGATATAATGTGTGCAATTCCCTCCTCTTATTCACAATTCATGGCTCAGTGGTGCAATGTTACATAAACCATTGGCTGCCTTGAAAAATGATAATATTTTATTGAAGTTAACCCAGTAAAAGATATATATACTATATATATATATATATATATATAATGTATAATACATATATATGCAATGTAGTCATATAGGCTAATTTAAGTTACCCCTGGCTACTGCATGCTCATAATGTATTGATTTTCCCTTTCGCCATAAACATAGTACAAAATAGGCTTCTCTTTTTTATTTACTGCTAAAACTATAAAATTAATAAGAACGCATGATGAGCATGTATAGATGTGTAGATCTAGAGGTGATCCTATGTGATCTTAGAATATGCAGATAAAGCAGATTTATTGTATCTCTCTGAATATGCTTGACAGGCGGCAGTCACAAGTTCTGGAGATCAATCGGTACAGTATTGTTATATTTCTTTCTCTTCAGTCCCCCATCACAAACCCCCTGTATCGCATGTGCGCCACTACGGCAAGAGGCACCCTATAGGCAGGAACAAAGTAATACATAGCAGCGGGTGGGTTTGTAGGCACAGAACTGAGAGCAAACTTGATGAAATTCTAAGGCACTGTAGCTTGCACAACATACTGTGATCATATAGCATGTTCATCGGGCCATAAGAGATTTTCCTTTTCTCTCCAAGCATGCTGAGCCAATAAACTCCCAAAGTATGCTCCATTTGAACCTTTAAAGTTTGATCCACCATAAACATTTGTTTCCCCTCCATCCAGCAGTTAAGTTCACAGTTCACACTTGTTCAAGCATTATTTCCCAGCTTCTCCTTTTCCATCACTCTGCTTTCTATTCTTAGTTTACAAACCCTATTAAAGAAATGCCTCAAAGATACATTACTGTTCTGTACATCTCCCTGTGTTCTCACTGTTCATATGATTGGTGACTGTTCAAGCAGGGAAAAGAGGTATGTAGTTAAGTTGAATGAGAAATTCCCCAATTCCCATAATGGTCTGTGCATGTCCAGTAGATGATGCCACGTCTCCCACCCCCTAAGCATCAGTACAGTCCTTCAGGGCTTGTCCCGAGGAACTGTTGCTTTGTTACAGCACATTGCCCTATCTGGCTGAGCAATGGGTATGCAGTAGAGTTCAGGGTCTTGTGTGTTAACCACTATCAAAGGCTGGACACCACTCTACCTGTCTACCTTTGCCCATTTGTCCCTCCCTCGCCTGTTGGAATCTTACACGGTCCTTCCCCCTGAAACCACCCTCTCCTTAAAAACACACTATCTCTCCTTGAATGCGATGGAGCAGAGCTTTGTTTGCTGCCTGTTGCTCTAACACTAGAAACTGTCAAGCATTTTATATGTTGGGAGTAGGCAGGTAAGTAGACGGGTAAGTAAGGTTTTGGCTGCCATTATGGTGGTGAAGCCCGTGGGCACAAGAACTGGTAATTTGATATGTAAACAAAGCATGCAGCATAATTTTTTGAAAAAAACGACTAAGCTTCTTCACATTCTGTTCTTGAGTTTGGCAACATGTC
Source organism: Myripristis murdjan (assembly GCF_902150065.1). NCBI lineage: Eukaryota > Metazoa > Chordata > Actinopteri > Holocentriformes > Holocentridae > Myripristis > Myripristis murdjan. Next base: position 16,858,629 of record NC_043984.1, on the reverse strand, counting down.
AGTTTTGGATGATAAGCAAGTGAGTCAAGACTGCCAGCAAAAAGCAACTAGTTCTGCTGTCAAGAGTGAGGAAGTCCTGACTGAAAACGTTAAGCAGAATTGCTTTTGCAACTAATTGGAACACTCAAGATGCTGTGTGCTGCAGTCTTTGGTGTGCCTAGTGCGAGATGGCAATCTGCATGAGTCACATTCACATCTAGTGGGTGTATGGTTATGATGTGAATGGTGGAACCCTCATCTCTTGGCTTGAGAGCAAAGCATGCAGGGAGTTCCACATTTGCATGAGAAAAGCTTTCCCTTGAATCTATAAATACTGTCATGAAAAGAACAAGAGACTTAAATGCAATGTGTGCTTTCTTCTTTTTTTTTTTTTATTTATGAACTAGATTTAAAGGTGATAATAAATAATCCTTGTACCTTTGGGTGTAATAAATAAAGAGACTGATTCATTCTCAGAGTACATGATGGCAACATAAAGACACACACACAGACACACACACACACACACACACACACGCACACTAATACACACAAGGTCCACACAGGTCTGGAAAAGGTAGTTATTTTCTTTCTATGAAACTGTGTTTGAAAGGAAATACTCATCAATTTAAGAATTCACATAGCTATTCTTGCAGCCCGTGACAGTTACTCTGCATTCGTGAACATGAATAAATCTCTCCCAAAGCTAGAAACCAGAGGACAACTAATGCATAAGCAATGAAGTGTCATAAAGCATGGAAGAAGCATACATGAATGTAGGAGTCATGTGCTTTCCGTTTTAAAGACCCGGAGAGCTACAGTTGTTTTTTTGCTCCTTCCATGTCTTTCTTCCTTGTGCCAGCTTCAGGTTGTACTGGAGACCTTGTTCACCTGCTTCCTCCCTGATGTCTCTCTAGGCCTTTGCATGGTGGACAGACCTCATGGTGGAGCATGCAGAAAACTTCCTGGCTCTTTATGCCATCGACATGGACGCCGCCCTGGAGATCCAGTCTCCTGAGAGCTGGGACAGCTTCCCCCTCTTCCAGCTGCTCAATGACTTCCTCCGGACAGACTGTAAGCTCCTTCTGCCTCCCTGCACTTGCCCCACAAGCTTAAACTGACACACAGGCAAACTTTTAGGGAGAATTTGCTTTTCATTGAAAACAGTTTGTCAGTCAGAAATCTAATCAAGCTTGATTGGACAGCAAGCTTTGCTGGCAATGTTTCAACATCAAAGAGAGAACATAGAAACACATCCTTGAGTGGGTGCTGGACTTGAGAAAAAGTGCTCTATATACACCCTATTATTATTAACTAATTATTATTAACTTTAATTAGGATTTTTTTTCTCAAAGTTCCTAAGAAAAGGGTGATATAGAACATATTGGTGTGTGGATTATTTCTCTAGACCCATTGTTTCAACAGCAATCAATCAGAGACAAGAAAAATGGTCAGGTGACCTGTCCTCATCCGAATGTGTAGGCCTATTTCTGAATGTTTTGACTGTTTATATAATGAGTACAAATAACTATTAAAGTACAGATAACTAGTAAATAATAGCTGTTTATACATTAACTCTACCTAGCCAGTTGTTGGCTGCCAGTAGAATAGATTATTCTTTATTATTAACGACATAAACTTACGATACACATTATGAAAGTGCAGTGAAAAGCCTTGATGCCATTTCAGTCGGAAAGATGAGATCAGGAAAACAGAGATGGCAGCAGTATCTATGACTTCATCCATTTGCAGTGGATACATTTGTCAGCTAGTGTTGCCCATTGTCCAGTTGCTTATAATCATTGCCCTTTGCTGGCAAATTTTGGCCCAAATATGCCCTAAAAATTTGTAGTATTCATGCCAAAACCATAACATCAATATTTTCTCTCTCTTTGTGCCTCTGTTTTCTTTCAACCCAGATCATCTGTGCAATGGAAAGTTCCACAAACACCTGCAGGATCTGTATGCTCCTCTGGTGGTTAGATATGTGGATCTGATGGAGTCCTCCATCGCACAGTCAATCCACAGGGGCTTTGAGCGCGAGTCATGGGAGCCTGTAAAGTAAGAAGCCTTCCATTTAATAGCTAAGCTGTAGGATGGTTGGAGATGCCAGGCTTTTATCCAGATGACAGACTGACTTCTTGGAGGCTGAAAAACTGGGAGAGCAGCTATAATGTTAACCCACGATTCCTCCAGGATCACTTTTACAGAATGAACTAGGAAGTGAGCTGAATAACATATTTTTCCCTTCAAAGGAAATGGGTTATTATTTCTTAAAATAGTTTAAGTCTTGTATGATAATGTTTATGTCTTACCAATTTTGTTTCCGACACATTGGGGTCAGGTCAGCACCTAATATTTCTGTTGTTTTGTTTTGTGAACTAACCCTCATAGTGTCTGCTTTAACACGTTGCCAGGGAGAGAACATCTCCAGTCTATCATGTTGCTGAGTTGTTCTTTTGAGCTTTGTTTATTTCTTATGGCTTTTACAATTTTTTGCTTTTGCTTTCTTTGTTACAATGACTATAGGATGTATTAGGTTCAAACAAAAAGAAAAAAAAAAAATCTTGGTCTTTATTTGGGATTATTCATTTGATGATTATGTTGCTTTTCCCTTTCACTGCATTTGTAATTATGTATATGTGTGCCTTTTGAGTCCAGCCCCCTTTACTCTGTAGGTCTATTTGTATACTGTGTGTCTCTGACAATTACTGTTGGTCTTGTTTATGTGTGCTATGTTTATGTCTTCACCTATTTTCAGATTTTATTATTTTAAAGATGAGTGTTACATGGCTTTCTGCAGCTCCCGCATTACCACTGTTATGGATTATTATTTTTTTCTTTTTGTCTGTCTTTTCTGCAGGAGTTTAACAAGTAATCTGCCCAATGTGAATCTACCAAATGTGAACCTCCAAATTCCCAAAGTACCAAATCTACCAGTGCCAGTAGCAGGACTATCAGTTAACCTTCCACAAATGCCTAGCTTTTCTACCCCGTCATGGATGGCTGCTATATATGACTCTGAGTGTGTATTCAATAAGTTCACCTTAGAATTACTCAACAAGTAGAGACTGCCTTGGTATGAAGATGCACCTGAACGAAAATTCATTGAGCCCCCCCCCCCTAAAAAATCACAAAAAGCACCAAATGTTGTCTATCAATCACCTATGTGGTTCTAAGTAATAACAATTATTATTATTAATGGTATTATTATTATTATTATTATTATTATTAAAATAAAATAAAAGGGATTTACATTAAACTGTATTCAGCATACTTCAATTCATGTTCATGCCAAGAGCGGTCTAAGAGGTGTTAGAGTAGGTTGGGTTCTGCTTCCAAAATGAGAGGCTGAGGCACTCTCATTTGTCTCAACATGCATGCTGTTGAGCTGAGGTACAGAGATACAGGCCAAACCTAAAAATATTCCTCAGAGGCTATTTGGGGATTTATTGTGCAGGACATGCCCCCATTTCAAAACATTTAGGACTTTTTTACTGCACAATGTGTGTCTTCCAAGTATTGTTCTCCAGTCTAGATAACAGCTACACTGACTTTTACCTTAGACTGAACGTGGTCTCAGGTCCATCTCTGACCTTGACCAAATCCCCAGTGAGTACTCTGATTGAGAGGGAGGTCAGCAGGTGGGATGGGAGATGATGGGATGGAGAGGCCGGACTGTCTCCATCTAGTTGTCAGTCAACTGGTGTGATGTTTGCTTTTATGCTCTGAAGCAATGTCTTCAGTGCAGCTGACATCCAAGACAGTAGAGACCCGCCCTGCTCCTGTGCCTCTCCCTTTTATCATCCTCCCACCCTCTCCATCTGTCCTGCATCCTTTTCCCAGTGAGTTCTACTCAGGATGACAAAAAGAGGTCTGCATGGTTTGTTTTTATAATAACTCCAGGGCCCATGCCAGCTTGGGGACATGGATGTTGAGAGAGGGCCTGTGATGAGGGATTTATCTGTGATTACGCAAAGCAATTTGGACATTATTTTTTGGAAACATGAACGAGCCATAGGCTAATTTTAACATGCCCTCCCTCATTTCTCCATTCCCTATTTCTTTGTCTTGACACAGTGTGATAGATGCTGTATCTGCAGTGACTTACCTGCATGTACCCACTTCACACCCCAGTCAATAATCATACTCTACAGCATGGTTATTGATTTGCTACAGTAAACCCTGCCCTCCTTTTTACCCATACACTGACTGTCTAAAACACCTGAGCAAACACAAAGTAGCATTTGAATAGACCAGTCAGTATATGGTGAGAGTAAAACTGACTTTGTGTTGAGGTGTGGAGGAGCAGCATCCTCCTCTGCACCCACCCCGACCCTCCCACCCAACCCCCTTTGTATAGAAGGGTGACACAAATCTTCTGACCTCTGTGTGTGTTTCGGTCGATGGCAGTAACGGCTCTGGGACGTCAGAGGACCTCTTCTGGAAGCTAGACGCCCTACAGACTTTCATCAGGGACCTGCACTGGCCTGAGGAGGAGTTCGCCAAACACCTAGAGAGTCGCATCAAGCTCATGTCTAGCGACATGATCGAGAACTGCGTCAAACGGTGTGTGTGTGTGTGTGTGTGTGTGTGTGTGTGTGTGTGTGTGTGTGTGTGTGTGTGTGTGTGTGTGTGTGTGTGTGTGTGTGTGCATGAGAGGGAAAGAAGAACTGAGTTCATATTGTAATACAGTGCATAATAATTTTTGATTTGCACTGCAGCACTAGGATGGCATTTGAGTCCAAGCTGGCAAAGAGCAGCAGGTCCACAGACTTCCGCATTTCCCCAACAATATGCACCATGTTTAATGTGATGGTGGATGCCAAGGACCAATCAGCTAAACTGTGTGCAATGGAAATGGGCCAAGAGGTATGTTCTTTTCCTTGGACAGTAACCTCATTTTGCAAAATTGCACTACATTTGGTCATATTTACACAGAGAAAATGGTCTGTTAATATGTCTATTTCTTTTGAACTCTTCTCCTTCATTTTAGAAACAGTATCACTCCCAGATAGACGATCTGATTGAGGAGAGTGTGAAGGACATGATCCAACTTCTGGTCGCAAAGGTACATTTTGAGGAAGCGACTGTGATAGGACTATATTACTTTATCCACTTATTAGAGGACAAATAACCTCAATTGTAAGTCATGATTTATAATGTTTGATGGATTCTGTCCTTGCCTTTATTTCACAGTTTGTTGTCATTCTGGAGAGTGTGTTGGCTAAGATTTCAAGATATGATGAAGGCACTCTCTTTTCCTCATTCCTTTCATTCACGGTGAGATGAAGCTTCTCTTTTTTTCTGTGATACTGATATTCAAACATTAAAGCTCTCAACCTTCATATGACCATTTTGCACTGATTGCAGGTGAAAGCTGCTTCAAAATATGTGGATGTACCTGTAAGTGTGATGAAGTCTGACTTCTTTGTTTTCTTGTTTGCATTTAACACAATCAAACTCAACATGTAGAATGTTGTTCGTTCAGTATTGATAGATTTGTGATACAACCACATCTTGAATTGAACCAGCAATTATTTTAATATCAGTAGTTCAGCCATGAGCCACAGCTCTCCTCAGCCCTGACCCTCTCATGTTGTTGATGCTGTTTTACAGAAACCTGGGATGGACGTGGCTGATGGCTATGTGACCTTTGTTCGCCACTCTCAGGATATGCTGCGTGATAAGGTCAATGAGGAGGTGTATATAGAAAGGTTATTTGATGTAAGTAAGATGCCGTCTCCTCCTCACCAGAAGGGAGGGGCTTTCCAAAATGTGGCAAAACAACAGGGCAGAGAGGGATAAGTCCCATTTTGAGACCAGGGAACATACTTCAGCCTGGAAGAAGAGGCCTCTCTGATTCTCTACCCCTTTTGACTTTTCTCTTTCTTTTTCTCTCTGTCTCCTCTCTCTAAAACTTTAGCCGCTGCCCTCTGTATTCTGGTGTGCATTGCCAAAGTGCTTTTGGGCCTTTGTGTATAATAAAAAAACAATGACTTTTGTTTACAAACAAAGAGTCCATAAAAGCACCATCAAAAAGGATTATCTAAAGCAGTGCTCTCTGAATAGAATGGATTTATGAGCACATGATATACATTTTTACCACTAATGGTTTCAGGTAGAGGCATATGATTAATTGCTATATCACTCATCAAATCAGGTTTAATTCTACAACACCAGGTTAGACTTTAATTCAGGTAGACCTGAAAATGCACCCTGTGCATAAAGCACATCTGCCTCCCGGATAAACGACATTGAGCTCTCTTGGGTCAGTCTGCAGTGGAGCACCCACCCAGTATTTTTGCTTCAGTTGTTTTCTGAGCGAAAGCTGCTGGGTGCATGTTGCACTGTTGGATGGGCTAGGATGACTTAAAGGCACCCGGTATAGCTTTTCTTGTAAACTTACTTCATTTACGGTCAAAATTTTATCATCAAAACGTGTTCTTGTGGCCTAATAAACACTTTGAATGTATTGCTGCCTGTAAAGACATTTCCAAAACCTTATTTTGGAATATTTTGAATGTTGCATTATTTACTTTGGGGTGGGCAATATGTCACCCCCATGCTCATGTTGTGCTGGAGGTGCATGCTATGTGAACAATACAGAGACTCTGTCGTACTATACAAACGCGCCACTAGTGGCCACAAAAACCGGGTGCCTCTAATGGTGTCAATCTGCAAGGCTGACCTGCTGTATGCACATGGTCTGTTGAAGGGTTGTGAGAGCACTGGCTTACAAAACCATAATCCTAATGGGATACATTGGAAGTAATGTGTCCTCCATGTGTGAGTTGAACTACACATACTGCTGTGACGTGTGTGCTTCATATCATTCAGAAACAAATTGTATAGACCCGTGTCTCCACAGGTGTCCGATAGCTTTGTGTGTGTGTGAGTGATACGCTGTACCGTGGGGCAGAGTGTATGTGTGTGTCTGTGTGTGAGAAAGGTACTCAACTCAAAAGTATGCTGTGAGTCCTCTGGTGTCATATTTTTGTGTTGGCTGTAGATTTTGGGGGGGTGTGCATTCTTGTGCTAGAGCAATATGATTTTATGTTTTGGAGTGACTGTGGTGAAGTGGGTTTGCTTTAGTCTTTGAGGTCCACACTGTCCTGTCTCTTTCTGTCTCATTAGTTCTCTACTGTGGAGTATTTGTACCCCGTCGTGTCCTCTGTGTGGCCCCTACCGAAATCCTGCTCAGCACTATCACGTCGAACTTAAAAAAAAAAAAAAAAAAAAAAAAAAAAAAAAGTCTCAAGTTGCGGCTGCTTCAGTTTTAACTCTGTGTTTTAAAATGCAATTCAGCTTGAGCATCGCTTGATGTTTTCCCCCATTCTTTTCAATGCATTTCCATCCATCTATCTGCATGCATTTGAAAAGACTCTTAAATGTTGCATAGGCTCTACTGTATCTCTCTTTCTTTCACTGATTTGTTTTCTTTTTTAACTCCTCTCGATTCTTTTCTTTCCTGATTAACGCCATTCCTGCTGCCTCCTCTATTCAAAAAGTGGCACTTATCTCTAAATGTTGCGTTGTTTTATCACATTATGTTGATTGGCATGATTTTAGAGTCAAATAATCTTCCTGTGTACATCTTCTAGCATGACCCTCCTCCTCAAAGTTCTGCCTCATGTGCACATAGAATACTCTACCTTAGCACGTACTCAGCCACCCACCCACCCGCGAGGTCTGCATGCACTGCACGCTCAACTCGACTGTGAAGTGGACAGGCATCTGCATATCTGGTCTCAAGTTGAACACTTTAAACCATTCACTTAATCTTGATCTAAACCAAAAGACTGAGCAACTAAAGAAATGAAGGCCTCCTACTACAATTTGGGCCCAACAAACCTCTTGCATTCCTGCCTACTCACATGTTTAAAGTTGACCCTATTTTCTTGATATTGGAGGGATGACAACTGTTTCTATCACTCTTGGGTGCTGTTCTCTTATAACTTTGAATTGGAACCATCTGGGGAAAAAAAAAAAAGTCTCCCAATGCAAAGCTGTGAAAAGATATAAGAAAATAGCACCGCTGCTCCCTGCCTGCTAACCATTTACTCACTCTCATTCTGTTTTATTTTTTGCTAATGAACTCTCTCGTTAGACAGTTACACGTCTCATACAGTGTGATAGTTCGGTAGGAACTGTAAATGCGAAGTAGTTCTTTGAATTCAGTGTGGGGCATTTTTAAATGCAGCTCAACATTTCAACTTGAATAAGTAATGAATAAAGGCTTGACACCGCCTTCAGTAATTGATGGGCTATGCACTTTGTAATAGCACAGCTTACATGAAATATCAGCATGTAAATGGTATTTTGGTATTTCACAGAAAGAGGAATTACAGTTTGAGATGGACAGTTTTTGAATGCTTAAATATCTTCTCATGTCCATCTGTTAAATCCCTATTATCCCTAAGTAATACTATCAATGTTTTCAATGAGTATATTCTTTGAAATGCTTGTGTGTGTTGTGTGTGTGAGTGAATGCGTTAGAGTTGTCATTTATTGAATCAAACTGTAAGGGCCAATTTCAATAAATATTCCTGACTGAGTTGCATAAAGGCTGTCAAGAGGTTAACAAGTTCTAGCTGTGGTTAGATGGAACCAACTTGCATATTTAGTTCCTATTTCAGCCAGTTAATGTAAAGCTACTATGTGTGATGTTTTTTGATACAACAAATCAAGCACCATCCCCTGCCCTCCACTTGCCACCTTTTCCCAGCTCCACAGTTATATATTGTCTTAAGGTGTAACCTATTTTTAGCAAATAAATGTACATTGTTAGCTGTATACTGAATTTTATTATCAGTTACAGCAAATTACTTTGCATTGTTAGTGAAATGCCAACTATTGGCTTCAAAACAGGGATATCACATGACCTTAATCTATCTGCAGCACCTTGCCAACTTCACTGATCCATTTTTATATTAGGCCTCTACTCAACAATACCTCCATTTTTTCAGCCAAATCAACAGCTACAAACAGCTGGGAGAAGCTGGGCTTTATTTCCAGCTCAAATGTAATATTTACACAAACAAGGCCACATAGAGAAGCCACAATATTGTCTGTGCTGTACCCAGTGAACCCTCCAGTACACATGCAACACATAAAACGTGGCATTGTACATCAGAAATCTGAATGCATGAGGACATATCTTCACTGAGAAAGGTACTCGCATATTGAGATGGAAACAAAGTCAAATGGGACTCCAGTTTGAACCCTCCAGCTTCTCTGAGTACCTCTGTCTAGTAAAATCTAGCCAGATGCTGATGCTAATTTTTTCTCTGCCTTTAAGAGCTTTTTTAGACAGAGGAATGTTTCCCCTTTGGATTAGTAACTAACAGAATCTTGGTTTCAGCAGTGTTTTGCACCAGGGTGCAATGTTGTTGTTCGCACTTGTGAGGAAGGAAAGCATTAGGTTTGGGCCAGATGCCTGAGTTTTTTATAAAGCATGGGTAGGACATTGTTGAGACAGGCGGTGCTAAGTAACATTCTGGGCTTTGTAAACACAGAGAAAATAAATTGGAATTGTAACTTAGCAACACAAAAAGACAGCACGGCCACAACATCATCTTAGGATTTCACATAATGAATTTTATAGAGATGCCAAATATTCACACAGAGTAACTTAAATGTACTAGGTATAGTAGGTAAACTTTAAAATATACTTTTTTTTAAGTTTTAAGTTTCAGTTGTCATTTCTTTAGTTTGTAAACCCATCCCTTTTTTATAACTTAATGCAGCCTGTTACCTCTTGCACTAACTAATGCAATGGCAACTAACCACATGCTCCTCACAACATGAACAAATCAGTTGGGAAGTTTTGCTGAAATTCTGCCTACATTACAACTTCAGCTGGGCATGGCGTGACTGAAAGTCTGTTTTTGTCAGATATGTGTTTAGTTCTCGTACTATATGCGTGTCTTTAGGTCTTTGTTAGGGTTTTGTTTGTGTTACTATGTCTTGAGGATGTGTGTGAGTGTGTGTTTTGCTGGAGAGTGTTGTGTTTATGTATGTTTCAGCAATGGTACACTGCCACCATGAACCTACTGGGGACCTGGCTAACTGAGCGCATGGATCAGCAGCTCCATGTCTACCAGCTAAAAATCCTCATCAGGATTGCAAAGGTAACGTGTTGGCGCATATGGTAGCAAACAGCGAGAAGTTTGCTGGAAGACACTTCTTTGTGTGTGTGTGTGTGTTGTCAACTGTGCTGATACATCTCTCCACCTGTAGAAAAAGTACCGGGACTTTCGCCTGCAGGGTGTGCTAGACTCCACCCTGAACAGTAAGATGTATGAGACGGTGCGCAACAGACTGACCCTGGAGGAGGCCACTGCTTCGGTGAGGGAGGGAGGCATGCAGGGCATCTCCATGAAGGACAGTGATGAGGAGGATGAAGAGGACGACTAGAGCGTGTGCACTGACACTCCACCCCCTCCCCTGAACCCTTCACCCCCAACCCAACCCCTATCACACTTTTGACTTTAGCCTGGTAACTGATGCATGTACCAACTCTGTTACTCAGATAGCCACTCTAGGACCTCTTTGTCAGCTCGAAATGCCTATGAAGGAACTATTAACTATAAAAATAGTACTTATACTGATGAAAATAAAAATAAAAATGTTTAAAAAATAACCATGATTGACAGTTTAGCTGTGTCATGATAAAGATAGCACCTATCTTTGATTCATTCATTTCTAAATTCATTTCTATGTGTTACTAAGCAATATGGAGTACCATTTGTTTGACAATGTTGAGTGAGATTAATAGGTGTGTCCCTGTCCAATGCAAACCTATATGGCGCTTCTTTGTCGTATTCTACATTCATTAATGGTTCATTGTCGTGATGATGAGTGTATGGACCCTTTTATTTGTCTTGTCTGTTTTTAAGTGAATGCCAACTGCTTCAAACTTAAAATAAACCTCTGTATTTAAGTTTACTGCTGTTACAGATAAACATTTTCTCGTCTACTCACTGTTATTAACATCGACAGTAAGTTCTAGACTTGCGTTTTTATCATGTGTCAATGCTATGTGATCTCATCTCACACTAATTAGACATAGCTCAGCAGGAATCTTGAACTTCAATGAGTGGGTATTCTAGAGATGCAATATGCTCATAGCTCCATTTTGATAACTTGGGAGATTCTATTTTTATTTCAACATTAAAAAGGCCTTGAAAACAGGTTCTATTTTAATTGAGTTGCACTTTTACAAAGAAAAGAGCTAAAAATAATTTTCTTTTTTTATTTAAAAACAAAACAAAACAAAGTTGGTCTGTCTTTGTTCCGTAATTGTGTAGAATGAGATGTCTGGCATTTGTTTGGGTCTCACTGTTGTTTTGTATATATATATAATGCTGTACATTGCATTCTGAGCCATCGCTGCATGCCTGTGGGTTCTCACCCTCTCCAAACGCTTTCCGTTTTCTGTGTGAATTAGCTGGTGGATTCATTCTTGCTTTTGCCTTATGAAAGCCAACAGTTGTAATATGCAAGAGCTGTGGCCTCTAAATAAAATTACTGTACATGTGTCCTCTGTCATAATTACTAACTGCATGCCCACTTCAGATGCAATTATATATTAGTCCTGCTTTGTATGTATGAGTGCTGTTTCTGACATTAGGAGGAAATAGATTGAGCAGGAGCTTTGTCATCACAACACAGTGCTTGCCACTAATGCAGGTGAAAGGTTTCATACAAGGATGCAGTACATCAAAACCCATACTTTATTTCATGTATAGCAATACAATTTACGTATTAAATAACACTATTACACTATAATATGGTATATCACAGTATCACAGTAATACAATACTATGATACTATAATATGAACATGTAATATAAATGGACAAAACCATTTCATTATTCATTTTCAAGTTACAAAATAGACCTACCTACCAACCTGGCTGAAATGGACTGAGGTTAACATACTGGCTCCCTGGAACTTTTTCATTGTGAAAATGTCAGGAAAATCTGGTAAAAATACCAGTATGGACCTCAAAGGGGACATGTATGATTGTGATATTTGTGGATTATACTGTGGAGAGTTGGATCATAAATTTTCCACAAAAGTACAGCCAACAACAGGGTCACTTTACAAACCAAATTTTTGTATGAAAATATAAAATTCTATGACCATACAGAATAGGTTGAATTCATATTTGAAGTATATGCGTGTGAATGGCTTAGAAAAAAAACACACTCTTGCTTTAATGGAACAGAGAGGAAGTTAAATGAAATGCGACAAAATCCAGACTAGGTGCTGCAATGAAAAGTTTCTTAGGGAGCTAAACAATCAGCAATCTGGACTTTTCTCCAAATGTTGGAGACTTTAACTTGATTAACAACCTCCTCTTTGGTAGAGAAGTGGGGGTGAACACAGGAAAAATACAAGAAAACTGAAGTTATCAGCGTGGAATACACTGTGGACAGTGTACCGATGAATCAGTGAGGAGGAAAAGGAGTTTTCATGGTTGGAAAAAGGTTATAATTATCGCCAGGGAATTGTGTGCAGATATGGAGACAACATATCAGCCCAGATAAAATAACATTTACAGTCTGGATTTAGGTCTTGATATTTGACTAGTGTGAGAAAAGCATGATGCACTCCGATCATCTGTGGTGAGTTCCTGAGGCTAGGAGAACAGAAACTTGCTTAACTCAGTGTTGTATTTGACACCTTGTGCTGTGAAATGTGAAAAATTCTCCGGCAAATGCATAAATGCTAAAATAGATCTCAGGACAAACCACTTAGGTGTTGGAATTTGGAACCACGTCTTTGGTTACAAATAAAGCACCTGTCCCCTCCCCGACAAACAGCGTTTTGTGAGAATTATGACAGAACCTTTTTACATGACTTAACAGCTGAGATTGGGAAAGCTGTAAAAGTAACATGGATGGAGCCTTGGAGGCAATGCATCACAAGCTTGTGTGTGTGACTAAAAATATAAATCCACGCAAAGCCAGTGGGCAAATAGGGAAGATTAATCAAAAACATTGGTTGACTATTAAGGATATAGTATATATTACAAAACAATATAAATCCCTGTAAAAAGCAATACATGTTCACATTAGATGTTGTAACATCACTCAACAAAAAAAATGACTACATTTTACAAGACAGCAGTGAGATATTTGGACAATATATGAATATTATGCAAGTAATAAAGTCTCTTGACAAATAATAAAAGCTTCACCCATTTCGGCGGGTAAGTTAGTTTGAATTGATGACACAGTGATATAATGCATGCTGGGCTAGGCTGTGATATGCTGTGATTGTGGAGTGGATCGCCTGAACTCATCCTAATCTTCATGCGTCAGGTCTCCCTCACTGTAGTCTAAGATCCAAAATGTGTTGCGTAGCCAGGACTGAGCCATGGAAAATTTTCACTCACTGGATTTTAGGCAGTAACACTGATAGTATAGTGCAAACTGGACAGAGCTGCTTTTTCCTCACGCCAACTTAAAACAGGTGCAAACGCTCAGCAGGATAACATTTAAGACAAAAAAAAAAAAAAAAAAAGACAAAAAATAAATATCAAAAAACTTTTCATCAGTGTAAAAAAGTAATAAGGTTATTCATTTAACCAAGAGTCTGGCAAAAAAGGCCTCACAAAAGTTCTTAGATTTTTTACAAATTAAGTGCCTGTTAAGGAAAGAAGGTCCTCAGACGAGGGACTCCATGCTCTCCGCTGGGTCCGACTCGTCTGGAATCACCACCACCCCGTTAGTGTCCATGTACATGGGGCTCAGCCCGCACTCTCTGGAGCTGACCAGACTCAGCATTGCCTTGTAAAGGTACTGGTACTGCTCCTGTACACACACACACACACACAAACAAACACAGGAACACATGGGACTCAGATTGCTTCCCTTCATACATGAAAAACATGACAGTGTCAGCTCTCTAAATGCTTAAAGGATAGTTTTGGTATTTTTTGAAGCCATGCTGTACTAAAATGTTGACTGCCACCATTTAAAACCATACATAACACGACCTCAACACTAGCCTTGGTGATGAGAAACTTACCACTCTGTTAACACATTATGAAAGTCTCTTTTTTTTTTTTTTTTTTTTTTTTAAATTGGGAAACTCGCTTTCTGAACAAGTTTTATGCAACTTTTACAATGATACATTGCCTTGTATACATGGAAGAACATTCAGAATTTCATCTTCTTGTGAGCTTTCACTTATCCCGAGGTGACATGTGAACATCACCTTGTCACAAGTTGAAAATTTATAGGACAGAAATTCTGAGTTCTGAGTTCAAGTGAATGCAGCTTTAGCACTAGAAAGAAGCAGAACGGTGAAAATGTATACAAGGCAATGTATCATCATAAATGCTGAAAAAAGAAAAACATGTCGGAAAGCAACACTTTCAACCATTTCTTGGGGGGGACAATATCAATACTTACTTGACAGTGCTGTGAGTTTTCCCATTTTCAGAAAGCGCATTTAGAGTGGTTTATGAGGCTGAAAACGAGAACCCTGTTTGACTTTGTTGAGAACAGCAAGAAGCTGCAGCAGAGTAGTAGCTTTCTTGTCACTGAAGCTTGCAGTGTGGTTGTGTTATGTAAGGTTATGAATGATGGGTATCAACATTTTAATATGGTCTGGACTGAAAAACACCTATCTTTTAAAAATAATTTGTCAGATCCATTATCCTTCCATCTTTTCCATGCAAGTAAACTCACTATATCAGTGAAGACTCCTGGCCTCATGAGATTGATCATCTTGGCGACTTGATAAATGTCAACAGCCCCTTCACTCTCCAGCTGCTGGGACAGGGTGGTGAGGGCGCACAGCATGCCTGCTGACACTGCTCCATACCTGTTGGGAAATACACAAAATCAGACAAATGACTCACCTGCCTCCCTGTACTTGTGTTTTCCAACAATATATTTCACCAAAAACCCGAATCCTGACTGCATTTAAGAGTGTACAGGGTATTTTTTTACACCTCTACATTTATCTAACATCTGTACTGACTAGTTGGTTTGCAGAATAATAAAGTTTTGTATATAAAACATACGATGAGCTCATTGTAGGAATTTTGTTTAATGGCAATATTGATTTTACAAAGAGGGGAATTAAAACAGTTGATGCCACTTTGCACAAAGACTCAATTATTCCACTACTGAGCTAACTCTTCTGAGAGCTGAATGGTAGTCTAACATTGTAGATTTTGCAGGAAACAAAGATCTTTACCAGTTTACTGACTAATTTGCAAGCATAATCAAACTCAGGACAACTAAAATAGGTTACTCACTAGGGATAGGATGATATATTTATCTCCCGATTCTATGCTATCGTGACACTTAGATTCGATATGTATTGCGATTTTTAAAGTGATTAAGTAATAAAAAAATCATTATTAAAAAATTGTATTAGAAAAAAAAAAAAAAAAGAACTGCAATACTTAAGTGAATTGATTTTTTCCCCACCCCTATTACTCACACTTTATTACCAGCACTTTAAATTAATATCAGCTACAGACAAAAACACACATGGTAAAAGAGAAATGGACTGATGACAGACAGATGAGAAAGTGAGAGTACAGCACAGACTATGAGATTGTACAGAAAATCCAACAGCTGGTGGATATGACTGAAGTGACCATTACCAGAGAGGCAGCCAGTCAAGTGAAGAACTAGGAATTAAACAATTTGAAAACGGGTGAGCTAACTGATAATGCAAGTTGAAAGACATACCAGTGTTTTAAACCAATTGATATAGAGGCTGGAAGACTACTTGTTTGTGCCTTAGGAGTTTTCTTGCTTGACTCTGTAAGTGGAAGTGTGGAAGATGAAAGGAAGCCGGCTGAAGTGAGGCTTTGACACAGGAGAGCCCTTGGAGGAGGTGGATCAAGTGGACCCTAATTGCTGTCTCAGGTAAGATATTTTATGGGGGTTTTAATGTGCCACCTCAGGCAGGATGTCTTGGCCCTAGAGGCAAGACCCCCCCTAATTAAATTAGATCTAATTAAACTGAATTGGCAGTCATTTTACCAGTATATCCGAAATGTCACTGTAAAACTAAACAGAACAAAATCAAACATGCTAGTATGTGTTTTTCAGTTTTAGTATGTAGTTTTAACCATTTTACTAGCTATTTTAGAGACTTTTGGGCATTTTATTGATATTCATAACAGTAAGAGACAGCAAACAGAGGGTAGAGAGAGAGGATGAGATGCAGCCAAGGACCCAGGCCGGACTGCTGGAAACCTGGAAAGCTGCGACAAGGTTGCAGTGGGGTGTCCCGAATTTACAAACTTTAAGAACATAATGGCAAATGCCCTACACTGTTTAAACTCTAATTGTGAAAAGTTAAAGGTCTCTGTAAAAAGAAATTGGCAATATGGTCATGTTTCGGTTCACAGAAAATTACTCTTTGTTACATTTGTCTGAATGACTTGTGCATAGCAGGGGTCCATCCTTTGTGTGTGTGTGTGTGTGTGTGTGTGTAGCACAAAGTATGTGTCAGTCACTGGAGATGTGGCTTAATGGGTAGATACCAGTGGTGGGACATGGCCTGCACTGGCGAGTTGTGTTTGCCCTATATGTCTGTATAATGTCCAGTTTGCTGTATGCTTGTCAGGCTTTTTGGCCCCAATTGATCAGTGCGTGGACTGCGTCCAGAGATCAAAGGGGACACTGTTATCTCCATTTGGAGAAAGAGATTGTGGGGAAGGTGCCTCGTTACTGTGTTTGCTGATAAGGTGTAGTCCTGGTTGCATCTGGTCTGTGTTCAGTACTGGTGATCTCCAGGGGGTGGCATTGATCAAAGAGAAGGTTGTGCCTAATCATCTGCTTTCTCAGCATGGGGCCCCTACCCTCATAAAATATTACACATTTTTAGAGTTTACACCACTCAGCAGCATATAGAGTTAGACTTAGTACCACCTGGACCACCTACAGCATAACAATACTTCTTAGAGATTAACATTTAAGTAATTTAACACTGCTGAAAGGGCTCATTCTTTAGAATAAGCACTTTGTCCATTATTGGTATTTCCACTTTTACTTAACCCTCTACAGCACAGCGTTGCCCTCAGGCAACGTAAAGTTTTCTTAAGCCCTGTGACCAATGTATGTCACTTTAAATAATTGTAGCCAGCTATAATGACAGAAAAGGTATCAAATAATAGTCCAGTAAAGTTTGGGATTCTCTATCAAGCATCATTTGAGGGTGGGACTTCCTTTTCTGACACATGGCCACAGGCGCACATGGTGTGAGAAGAAGGCAAGATTATTTGCTTTTTTAATCTTATTTAAAATGACAAAAACTGTAAATAAAAAATATGTGTGTGTGCATGAAGGTGTAGAGAAGACTTTTGTCAGGTTTTATGAAGTTTTTTTTATTTAGCTTGTTCAGAATATCAGTTTTTCTTAACGTTGCCTCAGGGCAACGTTGTGCGATAAGGGGTACTTTTTAATAGATGTCTTTGCTGACTATGTATTTGGATGTAATTACATACCACATGCACAGTATGAGATCTAAATATATTTATATGTCTTAAATTTTACTTCTTTTAACACATTTTGACAGAAAATGGACACAGTATTTTTCTATGGAAGAAAAGAACAGGATCGGCATGTTAGGCAAAAGTAGTTCTTCCAAGACACCTCAATGGAAAACATGTCACACCACTGTTTCTCCAGTACAGTCTTAATGGTTACACATCCCTTCTTCTGCCAATGAAATTCTATCTTCATACCAATATTTCAAAGGTCTTCTCTCTGATGACCTCTTGGAACTTATTGTTGATGAGTCAAACCTGTACAGCATGCAATGCAATGCTGCCAAGCCACTCAACCTTACTGTTCAAGAACTTCAACAGTTCTTTGGCACTGTGCTCCATATGTCATTATACCCACATGTTTTGGAGCAGCAGCAGCCACATTTCACATGTTGCTCATGTAATGCCTCTTGCACACTGGGAAGCCATCAAAAAATTTCTTTTGGAGAATTTCATGTGACACAAAATATACATGAAATGATGATACATGAAACCTACGTCTGTATCAAATGAAATATGTCAGTATGTTTTAATTGGGTTTTTTTGCATTTTGTTTAGTTATTTGTTGACATTTCAAAAAGATTTTTTGGTGTTGTATTGTTCTCTAAGCATTGTTTTACAACAAATGAGATCACAGTTTTCTCTGTGATTTTGTACCATTGTTGCACGACGTTGCCCTCAGGCAACGAAAAAATATTTTGGAATGAGGGGGTCATAAAAAAAAAAAAATTAGTTTTATCAATAAAGTGTCCCAAAATGAACCAAGAAATAATGTGGAATCATTTTTATCATGTACCATCAAATTGTGTGCAGTAGAGGGTTAAGTAAAAGATTTGAGAACTTTTTCCCACCACTTGTTTTTTTTTTTTTTTTTTTTTTTTTAAACTTGTGTGTGTAGCTACATAGTGATTGGATCAGCTCATTTTGCCAACTAAATGAAGGAACAATAATAAAGTACATGAGGCATACAAAGCTTCTGGCCTTCCACACAGGTACAGTCCTTAAGAGCTAAGATGTGCAGCAGCTTAGAAGTTTTCACAGACAGGAATAATGTGGTTGGGTTACAGCTGCATATACCCTTACTACATCTACACTGCATTTTGTAAGTGAGGAGGTGTCTCCTGAACAGGAAGAAGCTGTGTGATCAGATGATTCATCCTTCACAACGTTCTAAACAATCGGACAAGCATACAGAGGAATAAACGTACTCATCATGCACGATGGTGGGGCCGTCTCGAGTCATGGCCTCCTCCTTGATGACATTGATGAGCTCGAAGGTGCTGCTGAGAGGAGCATCTGGGTTGGGCCACTTAGGGCACTGGAAGTGTCTCACTTCCAGGACATAGTCGTCCTGTCACAAACATGAAAGGAGTGTCATTTTATGCAAATGTATGGACACACACACAACTGACATCCAACGAAATGCTTCTTAACGTGTCATAGTTTGTGTTATAATAATTGAATAGTAAGAAAGATACCTGTGTGGCCTCCAGGATGAAATCGTGGATGATGATCTGCTCCTCATTGGAGAGGCACAGTCTGTCCTTGCTGATGAGTGTGACAGTGAAGGCTATGCAGTTCATGGCCTCCTCCCGACTTGGCCAGTAAACAAATTCATCCTCAGCCTGCAGAGGAACAGCAAAACGTCAAAGATAAGACTCCATGTGTGTAGCTTGTTTGTCCACTCTTTAAAGTTATGAGCTGATGTGTCTATCAAGTGAGTGGCTGGGTGAATATTCCATGTTTCATTGTATTTATTTAGCTGTTGATATTTGTAAATTTTGTGTTTATGTGTATGCGAGTGTGCTGGAGCTAAATGAAGTTAAATGTCTACTGTAGTTTTGTACTATAATAAACTAAGATAAAGGAAACATACACATGAACAAGAAAAAAATTTACACAACCATCATTAGGTTTGTGGGTCACTCACCAGGCCCTGGTTGTCAGGCAGCATGACAATAATCTGAGCATTATGGTCCCAAATCATCCTCCAGAAGTCTGTGGTGGTGTGTGGTAAAGGATGCTGTGTAATGATGAATTCATTACTCCTGTAGTAACCCTGGGGTGACAGAGGTCAGCTGTTAGTCGATGTCAGATCACTCTGACTGATAGATGAGTGTAAAGGCTAACAGATCACTAATTTTTCCTAAGAAATGATCGGGCATTGTAAGACTGTAAAATAACATTTTCCTCAGCGGGGAAAAAATGTAGTCAAAGAGAAAATAAATTAAAAAAAAAAAAAATTGGCAAGCTAGGGCTGTACAAGGCTCAGAATTCATGGAGTCAGCCTTTCAATACAACAAATCGACTGTCCCCCTCTGCTCTGACGGTGCATGGTATACATTTTGTTGTTTTCGCCAGCAGTGGATAGCGGTCCTTATTTTTCCTGCACCAGCTCAGAGGGCGGCATCAGCTTTTGTTTGGTACCGTAGTTATGTATTGATTCTGCATGTGATGAGTGTTCATGTTTATTATAGTCAGAGTGGCTTCAGTGCTGTCCTCTGCAATTTGCCAGTTAATTAATCCAATTACCAGTAATTGCACATTACCAGTTCTAAAAAGGTATTAAAAACGTAATATTCTTCCATGTCTAATTGCAATATATTCCCAATGCGTTGTTAAGATAATGTGTCATATTTTACTGTCATATTGTAATGCCCAGTAACTATCATAAAATAAAACAACAACAATAAAAAAAGATCTATGACTGATGTCTCGACTTTCAGGGTGCAGCCCTGTGGCAAGCATAAACATGCATGACTTAAACTCAATCATACTGTACCATTATGTAGGAGGCATTAATGTAATCTGTTCCTTTCATGCCAGGGAGAGTAGCAAGTCCTACACGTGCTCGCTCCGCTGAACAGAAACAAAGAGATAAGAGAAAAAAAAAAAAAAACACATTTTAAATCATAATCCAGGCCTCCATAATATTGCACTGGCTAATAACGCAAACAATTATTACCCAGTCTCACTGTTGCTATAGCAACAAGCACTTCCTTTTTTGTGCCAGGATGCAGAGAATGTATGGAATGATAAACATATGGGATTTAGGAAACAGATTCTAAATTTGGAATATCAGTAAGAAATTGGTTTAATAATTTATTCCCTGCAAATTTAAGCTCTACTATATTTTCAAATAGCACTGATCCTGATTCTCACTGTATGCTTTAATTTCGAAAAGAAACTTTTTAATTAGCAGTTTATTTAAGTGTGATCTCAAGCTCTCTGGCTCCTTATGTGACAAACATACAGCAGAATTTGACTACAGTACATGGAAAAAAATCAGCATCCCAGGGGTAAAGTCACTCATCATGTGATATTATCATAAATCATTTGCAAATGAAAAGGGGGAGGAGGTGGAAAAAAACTGTAGCCAATATGATGTAAATATTTACAGTTAAAGGTCAGGTATAGAGGAGTGATATATCTTGTCTTTGTGTTTGACATAACTTTTATTATTAAATTGAAAGTGCTCAGTGGCAAGTGCAGCATGGTAAAAACTCACCGGGAACGACTGAGGAGTTGCGGTTCTTCTCCTTGTTGCAGTCTTTCTGGGCGCTGAAGCACTCCACAAAGCGCATGTTGCACTGAGTCAGCAGCTGGTGGGACAGAGGACAAAGACAAGGCTGAAAAAAAAAACCTGGCTAATGGCATGTTCGCAGAATACTGCATTAAGAAAGCAGTTGCAAGAGTCATTGTTAATTCATTATTATTTAATTAATAATAAAGTTGAACATAAAAAATACACTATGTCATCCTGTTGCTTTACACCTGAGATTCAGTTTTGAGTCCCTCACATTAATAATATGCACGTGAACGCTGAGAGGAAGTGACATCCACAATCCACAAATCAAAAACCCATCTCCAAACTAGATTATCTGGGACCGATTAGTCGGTCTCCCCTGCTGTTTAAAGAGATGGAGCTTGATGAAACATTCATCAAGCACTGCATAATGAGCCAGCAGGGGTGACAGACATGACTTTATTATAGCTAACATCAGAGGCGCTCTGAAGCTGTTCGCACCAGTAACAACCACCATGCACATTGCTAACAAGCTTCTGATCCACAGAAGGCATCAATTTCAGTTTGCGGTGCCCTCACAGGTGGTGACAGCAGATGAGCTGTCCTAACTGGACTAGTCAGACTCCCAGAGGGTTTACTCACCCTGAACTGCTTCTCCAGGCGTGTGCGGCCTGCTAAGCTGGGCGTGAGGATGCTGTTGACATAACCATGGAGCTGCCAGGCAGGCACTTCTGTCTCTTTGCTCAGGATGGCCTCCATCAGAGCATCATGGATGAAAACATATTGCTCCTATGGGTGAAAACAAGAGAGACAAGGAAAAGGAAAGGCACAGAGAGCAGAGTGAAACAGAGAAAATCAGAAAGCCAGAGAGAAATAAAAGTGCACCACATAGCCTCAGGTTATATACTCACAAGTTATATCCATGCAACTGCACATGGACAATTTATACAGTGACAAAAACAAAGTATATTGCCTATTGAAGCACAGGAATGATACTGACAAAATAAGTTAAAAATGTGATTTGAGCCTTAATAAACACCATGAATTGGGAGGTAACCTTACCATTTTTACAGAGCTTCAAATAATGTAAAATATGTAACTTTCCCTCTTTTAATTTGGGAAACACCTTTGAACTAGACTATAAGAGACCCCACGTAACCCCCAAGGCACACATGCACGCACACACACACACAGACAAGAACTTGGACTGCCTTACCTCTGTCTGGACCAGGTAGTTGCGTTGTGTTCGAATATGTTTGAGAAAATCCAGGACGCTGACTGTGCCTTTGTCCTTGATTTGTTGCAGCATGCTGTCAATGACAATGTAGGTTCCTGTCCGCCCAACCCCTGCACTGAAAAGCAGAGCACAAAGCAGTGAGCATCACGGCAGGCCCATAGAGGGAGCTGTTAACCAAGCTAGAAAGAGATCAGGGTCTAACATTCAAAAGTAATATTATTTGGACTTGGACATGCTGTGGTGTACCTGCAGTGCACCAGGACAGGGCCCATGTCCGTGGTGCGTGCTGCTGATGAGCGGTTGATGAAGGTGAGGACAGGCAGGGTGTACTCTGGAACACCCATATCAGGCCACTGGGTGTAGTGATACTGGATCACCATGCGCTCATTTAGCTTCCCTTTGGGGTTCCCCTTCTGACCCTGTGACATTACAGCCGACACGCTTCAAGTGAGAACACAACACTTGGCACACATGGCATAAGAGCACAAATAAAACTCAGGCCCAAACTGTGAAGCCTAATCCAGCATTTAGCCAAAAATGTTCTTTTTGAACCCAACTGGAAACTGAACAATAACCGTTTTTCTCAGCCTGAGCCTGACTGAAGCCCATAATAGCTTTTAGATAATTTGTCCACTTGGTAATGATCAGACTGGCCAATGGCTGCTGAGGCCTGGCGGGATTACAAACAAAAGGAGCAAGCTATGTTGCTTTCCACCCCTTCCGACAAAAGGTAATCAAAAAAAAAAAAAAAAGGTAAAATGTGTGCACCGCTCAGCCTGAGCTCCAACTGCTCAGTGCAATTAATTTAGAAATTAAGCACGAACGAAATGAAACCTGTCGAGCTGCATTGGGCTCAAGCATAAATGTCAAGCTCTGGGTTTAAACAGTGAAACCTCAACAAAATAAACTGAATACAGATAGGAGGGCCAATAATGGCTCACAGTTACCTTTTTAACTTTAGTGTTCCGTATGAGAAAGCGCCGCAGTGTGTAGCAGGCATGCACTTTGGTGCTTTTCAGTGTCACCACAATGTTTCCATACTGCTCGCTGTTCTCTGTGGGCCAGTACTGGTCACATTTCCTCTGAGGGGAACAATAATCACAATGAACATTACAGAGTGATCTCTACAAATCACTTTTTAAAAGACATTCGTCATGTTTGTGAATGATGGAAGTGAACCTACTCTCCCTTTCTCTACGAGGTTGGTGATCATGATGATGATTCCCGTGTTCTGCTCCCACACCATCCTCCAAAAGTCCTCGAAGGTGGACTTGAGAGGACCCTGTGCAGCTATATACGCTTTTGGCTGGTTGTAGCCCTGAAAGAGGGAAGAGTTGGAGAACAGCCACTAGTGAGAGACAATCAATATTTTACCCATTACCCACACCCCCTGACATATTGCTTAAATCAGATAATGCATTGGCACGGTAAGGCAAGCACTTACTGGCTCCACTTCTTTAACCCAAAGGAATTAAAAGTATTAAGACACTGAGATTAACAATCTCATAATTCATAGTGTCTGACTTTGTTTTTCAGCATCAAGTTTAAGTTTCAAAATAAACTATGAAAGTAAATAATTGCTCTGATGCTGCTTCTGAAGCAAATAATGGCAGCCAATGGATTACAGAAAATTATCTGTCGGTTTCACAGTTTTGATACTGAAATTGATTATTGTTAATGAAGTCCTCAGTCTGTCATAAAGCTAGAGTTAATTTAGCCGACTGGGTAACATCATGTCATTCAAAACACTATTCTCTTTTCAATTTCAAGACGGCACTTAGCTCAGTCAAGCATAATTCACAACCTTAAATACACAGATGGAGCTAAATTAGGATGTATATAAAAAGGGAAAACAAAAGCCTTGAAAGACTTTGTCATGACAAGTGGCTGATAAGACTTACATCCACAAAGTTTGCGTTGATATAATCACTGTGTTTGGCATCCTTCCCCGCTAAGGCTCGTAATTTCACTCGACTGTGGTCATCTAGAAAAGGCATATTGAGGACACGTTTGTGTTAATCACACAAACGCATGATTAAATTCTGCCGCAATGCACACAATAGGTTGATATCACAATCGACTCACAGGCCACAATGTTGATGTATCTGTTTTTGTGCTTGTTGTCAGGATGATTGGAATGCTCTGCTGTGATTTTCAGGTCGGCTGTAGAGCGCTGGACCTCCTGGGGAGAGAAAGGGGAGGATGAAGAGAAGCAGAGGAAAGGTTGTGATGCGATGATCTGAGATTTAATGGAAAAGCCCTTTCTGAGCAAGTTCTTCACACAACCCACACAATTACAGCATTGTCATAGAGAGTGTGAATCTTCGACTTGAGAGATTCAGTTCAACTGACAAGTCACAAATTGGCGATTCGATTTAAGAATGATCTTTCTTTTTTGGAATGACTGACTATGATCAAAGCTTGTTAAGCACAATTTGCGTCAATTATTCAATTCAGGATTTTTATCAACAACTTTATGTCCATTAAATAAATATGTTTGTTAATACAAGACTATCCTTTTTCCACTAAAATGTGTTAAAAATCACACAACTGAATTTAAACAACCTGCACAGAAAATGCATTCTAGTCATTTTTTTCCTTTATAATATATTATTGATCTGCAAAATTTCACATGGGGTGCACTGCAGAGTAGTACCCCTGGAGCTGGTGGGGATTCAGCATCTTGGACACACACACACACACACACACACACACACACACACACACACACACACACACACACTTCAGCAGAACAGATGCCTATTGCCACAGGGACTTGAACCTACTTGAAGGACAGTCTCCCAACACACTACAGCACACTTCTGCCACAAAGTAGTGGTGACTGAAAAAAACACACGTCTAACTGCATTTCCAACACAGCTACATTGTGGTGTATTTGAATGCTGTATGAATAATGCATGGAGGCAAACAACCCATTGAATAACCCCAATTAGAGGGAATCCTCCAGGGGTGGTGTTTGCCTGGTTTCTCAACCTGGTTATACAGACAATGCGTTCCCATCCAGCCAACCAGCAACTCGACCTCCTTTAATTAACCTTTGTCTCTCTTGATCTTACTCTCTCCCTCTCTATCTCTTTTTCTCAACCATCTGTTCAAAAAATTAGCAGTCATACACACATAAACACATGTGCAAGATAACCTCATTCCAATGTTCAGACCTATACCCTCATTTGCAAACACATGTGCACTGCAGAGAGTAATGTAATATGTAGTGGTAGTATTAGCAGTAGTAGTAACCAATCAGCACCTAATTAGCTCGCAGAAATCAAACACACAAACAGATATTTTTCCCTCCAGTCTTACTTATTGTGACCTTGTACTTATTAAGTCTGATAACACTCCAATACTGATCATTAGAGAAGTAACCGAAGTTGACACTGTACCTCAAACTCTTCAGAGAAGCCATGGAGGTTGTTAGTGTAAAGCTCCATAATGTGTTTAACAAACTGCTTGACAGGGATGGCGTCCATGTCATCTGCATGAAAAAAAAACATAACAGTTAGGAGTTAAGTACATATTGTACTTAAGTGTGGGTGTGTGCTCCATTGTCTACAGTTCAGTGTTTGTATGTAACCCCCACATATTTTGAGAATGAGACCATGTCCACACCAAGCTGGGTAAATTTGAAAACACATTTTTTTCTCTGTTTTGGCATGTCGTCCACACTAATGCTGGACTCAGACAAAACACGGAGGCGCAGTGAAGCATAAATTCACACATGCGCAGGAGCTTGGTTGTTTACATAAGAAGCGTATATATTTCAGTGCTGATTACACGTCCCTCTATTCCTCCCCTTTCTCAGCTCTCTCTCTTTTTAGACACAACTGTCAAACATGTGGAATAAGTACGTATTTTAATGGCTAAGTATGCATGGTCCTCATGGACTGAGCTCAAAACAGGATTCCAGTTATTGTACCTCGAGACATGATGATTTGTCTGTGACAGAAAAAAATGTGTTTTCAGTGGAGATAGTAATTGGAAGAGAGACCTGCCAATAAGGAATTCATGCTGACTGTATTTTCTAATATATTGTGTTGACCAGACAGAAACAGCAGTGAGACTATTTCTAACAAATATAGTGGACGGGCAGATTCTGAAATTTCATCAAAATGTGGGAGAAAAATCAGGGGAAATGAAACCCTGGGAGAACAATGGGAAAGCAGCAGGAAAATCAGAGGAGTTGGCATGGGATGGATATCTGACCATCTACATTGTATTTTCAGTGTGTCTTCTTGAGAAATTCACTTGCGGCACATCGAGAAAATAGACAAGATGCCGAAAATGGCACTTTGGATTGCAAGCCATCCGCAGAGCTTTGTCTGAACAGCCCAGTTGGTTAACATGGATGCCGAAAGGAAGCAGGCAGCATTTCACAGCTCTTCCTCGTCTTGTCTGAGCCTGGTGTAAGGCAGCGTTATCCATCTGGGGCTTTTCAAAGACACTCTTCAAAGTGTGCAAATCTGAATACATTTAGGGGGAAAACAGGGTTTCTTGAAAATGCTGATGTAGGATTGTAATGTGATCTAGGCTGTAGTCTAGTATAGGACTTTATGTGTTTTGGAGGGTATCTGTGTGGATGGCAGGCTTTTGGAAAACGGTATGAAATCACTAGTATGGTGTGAATGGAACATCATAACATTTTTTTAAAATTTACCAAGCTTAGTGTGTACATGGCCTACATATGGGTGTGAGATCTGTCCATAAAACACAAGAGGAATAAACTTCATTTGTTAGGTTTTCCAATTTTAATATGACCAGAGGGGAAATGAAATGCATGTTTTTTTCAGTCCCTCCAGTCTGTTTTAGTAGAGTGACAGTGGGGAGAAAAAGAAAAAACACAGAAAAGAAATGTCAATCATCACATCCCTTAGAGTTAAGGGGATAACAGCCTAACCTTTGACACAGAAGCCTAGATTTGATATTTTGAAGACTGAGAGGAATGGAGCATCTGTTTCACATGAGCCACATCAGCCCGACATTACACATCGGGGAGCTGTGATGAGATGCTGGTCACCATCACACTGAGACAACAGAGCAGGGGGCCCCAGCTGTCACTGCCACTGATACTGGCCAATATCTTAACTAATACACCCTTACAGCTGGGGCCACAGGGCTCTGACTTGCTTCAGTGGTTACGCAGTTTAGGTGAATGCTGGGTCTGTTAAGCTGTTCATTTAGCAAATGTCTTTCCTCCCTTGTTTCTCTTTGTGTGGGGAGACTAATCAGTGAAGCTAATCAGTTCAGTCCATTAAAATGGTCCTGGGTATTTTATTTATTTATTTTTTTTAACATAAATCAATATAAACTAAGCGTGTTTTAGCACACCTATTTCTTGACTAGGAATAAAACTACAAAAGGACCTAGTGATAGTACAACAGATATACAATAAAACAGTCATTTACACATGTATACATAGCGCTTGTGCGAATGCAATACTTTTTAATGAAAATTATTTAAAACACTTTAAATGTTAAGACATATCCAAGAAGAGATGAATTATGAAATTTAGCTCCCACAAAAAAAAAAAAAAAAAAAAAAGTTTTTGCATATTTTAGCCTATCTACCACTACCAATTGATGTACACTTTACATTGGATTGGACCATTTTCCAACATCTAAAACCATCTATCAATTTTCCAACATGTAAACGAAATATACTATACTTAAGATGTTGGAATGTGTTTTCTAACCTTCACCTAGTCACTCCTTTCAATCAATCAGTCAATCGATCCATCAAACTTTATTTGTCCCACAAGGGGAAATTCAGTTTAAGTAACATCCCATCCATGAAACACAAAAAAGACATGACAAATACTCCTTTAGGTTAATTTAACACCTATACAAAAAGCATCTTGTGGAGACTTTAAAATTGCTTGAGACCCTGCATTTATTTTTGTCAGAGTGACTTATCATTGTATAGTAACTTAGTTTAATGGCTGCACTGATTTGAAAAGTTAAGAATTTCTCTCCAAATACTTTTTTCCGCTGGCTGCTTTGTGTTGTAGCTCTCTGATGGAGCGTATTTACAGAAGTGTTGCCAAGTCCTCGCTTGGACCAATAAAGACTAGCTCCTCCTAAAAGTTCCTGGAAGTCAGATTTTAGTATCACCTCCTGAGCAGAGACTAAATCAGGTTCCAGGTACTTAACCTGAAACCATCTTGTTGCCAATGGAAACAGCCTTGCCAAGAATGTATTTTGATATATGTATACCTGACATCCATGAGTCCTAAACCAGTGTGTGAATGTTAACCAGAGCAGAGCAGGATTTTAAAACAGGTTTACCACAAAGGGAAATCAAGCAGGCTATGCATGACAAAAAAAAAAAAAAAAAAAAGTATGTTATGCTCTGAAAAAACAGTCAATAGTAATGTCAGGTATGTGTGCACACACATCCAAATGGTCCTTTAAGCCCACTCGTGCTAACTGTTACTTGCAAAGCTCAGCACTGTAAAGTACTGTAATCAGTAAGAATATCAGTGCTCTGGGAAGCAATCAGTTTCTCAGAGTAAAACAGAAATGGACACAGAATGAAAGACTGCAAAGGAGAAACAGACAGGCAATAAAAGGAGAATGGATGGAGAGTTGATGCTGGCAGCTGTGCTCTTTAACTAAGGTATCACAGCCTTGAAATGGTCTTAGCCAGAGTGCTTTAAATAACTCTGTAAAGTAAAGCTCTTATATTGACTAGCTGCCATGGCACTGCTACTTGCAACATTAAAGGCTAAAAAGAGCCAGTTGCACCACTCCCACAGAAGTGTCCACGAACTCACTTTACATGTAAATGTACAGGAACTGTGCAAATGAAAAATGCCAAGCCAACAAAGTGGAAAATAGCTCATTGAAAACAAGTACAAGGCAGTAGGTCATGCCCCCTGTAATGTTATAGTCAATGGTGCTTTGTAGACATGTCCACGGTGACCGGATGCAATATAACTTCAAGTCCAGGTTGCTTTATCTGTTTGTGAGTTCTTATTAAAGACCACCTAAGTGATGGGGAGCTTCAGGTTTGATCGTTTTGCGACAAGAATTGGAGAACGCAACTCGTTCTGAAAACCATGCTGAGTGCCTGCTTGATATCTTTGGATTTGGCATAGATGGGCTTTATTTGGCGAAATGGTGTGGAAAGTTTTGTGATATAATACCATATACTTTAAATTTATTAAAACATCTCGGATACAAAATGATGAGGTTAGAAACATATTAAGATAGTTTTAAAAAGCTGCAATGACAGCTGAAATTTTTTTTAAGCTTAATATGACAGCATTTGACAGAATATTGAAGACAAGTTACTGTTTGATAGTAAATCTAGATTTGAAAACAGATCAAATTGATAACACATGTAATGGAACCAGCCTGTACTCCTAATAATGTCACAGTTTAACATATTTAAAGCACAAAACTTTATGAGTCAGCCTACCACAATAATATGTTGAGGCTGGCTAACAGCATTGTTTCGAACCCCAACCACGTCCTGACCAGTGAATATAAATTATTACCATCAAACCGAAGATACAGAGTTCCACAGTTTCATAGGATTAGACTGAAGCACTCTTTTGTACATCAGTCAATCCTAAAACTGAACACAGAGCTTAATCCTCGATCTGAGGCACGGTGAAGGGTTATTGTTCTTCAGTCACTATGAGTTAAATGTTTGTGTCATGTTAAATGGAGCTACCAAGGTGCAAGACAAATTTCAGACTTGTGTCTGACAATAAAAGTAAAGTAGTAGTAAAATTACTGGCAAACGAGAACCAGAAACCCTATTCATTTTCAAATAAATAAATAAAATAAAATAAAATAAAATAAAATAAAATACAATGAATGTGCCCTGGAAGCCCTGACAGCTGTACAGCTGGTCTGTACAGTTTCATTTTTTTAAATATACAGTTTGTTTTAAGTTAGTGTTCAATCTATCCAAAAGCAAAATAAACTGCAACTGGCAGTGAATTGTTGCTACACATTGATGCAGAAAGGCATATAGGATCTAACTGTTGTATGTCTGAAGAATTCATGAAAGTAGTGAAGGGAGCGGGATGTGGCTCACCAGGTATAGGGATGACAGGAATGTTCTCATTGGCCACCACCCGCGGAGAGCTGCTGTCCTCCACATAGAAGTGAGCTGTCTGGAAAAATCTCCTATAGGGACACAAGGAGATGAGTGCATTGGATGAAGAACTGTGAAACCACACATAAACACTCTATTGGTGAGGTGTTATCACGTTGTTCTCAGATCCGGTCTGTCAACATCAGCATCTGAATGGAGAGCGGAATTGCACAGGAGTGGCAAAGAACTGCTAATGAAAAACCCGGAGTAGTTGGAGCACAGCTGATCTCAGCCAGATATATGAGTCACTGGCAGCGAGAAGCTCCTGGAAACACAGTCTGAGTTGACTACAGGGAACAGGTAAACAACACACAGCGACAAACAGTGCAGTGCCAAATTTAGCTCTTACACAAACTGAAAACAACAAATCCAAACACATTAGATTTCCCCTTCAGGGCGATGATTCGAGAAGTCCCACTGCGCTTTGAGAACAACAAATTCAGCCAATTCTCACATGATAAGCAATATTTTATCCTGAAGCTGAAACTTCTGACACGTGTCCTTTCAAAAAGAGAGACACAGACAATGAAAAAAACAAAAGCCTCCTGGTGCAGTGCCATTGCATATGTAGGGGTAAGGAACGTCAAAGGCCCTAAATGCCTTGCACATACCCCTCCCCCCGACATACACAAAACACGCACATATAACACACTCGCACACTATCGGTGAAGTAATGCATAAAAAAAGGTCCATGTTCCATCTTAGTTCCAACATTTGACCAGATTTTAGTCCTACCTGTACTTGATGCAAAGGAGGGAGCAGATGCTTGTCATTCTTTGACAAAAAATGAAACAAAAATAAATAGGAGAAAAACGCTGCTCCGCATTTAAAATATATTTTGAGAGAGAGAGAGAGAGAGAGGCAGAGAAAGAGAGAGAGAGAGAGAGAGAGAGAGAGAGAGAGAGAGAGAGAGAGAGAGGTGAAAGAAACAAGCTTGCGTCACAGCCTTCTGGTCTAATGACTCCCTGTGGGTGCAGATGTATAGTGGCTAAGTAGCTGGCATTGTCAACACTCCTACCCCCCGCCCCATCCCTCCATCCTGAGGGTCCATCCTCAGAGGAATAGGATATTTTGGGGGGAATGGGAATTAGGATGAAAATTGGTTGGCTGAATGGGTATCAACCCTAAAACTGGTTTGAGATGTCCCATTCAACACTAGCATCAGGAGCGCTGAGAATCACTAAGACAGCACGAGATGTATTTTTGGTTTAACATCTGTGAGATTTCACCCACCGAAAGTGCCTCAGAGGCTTCCAGATGTGTGATTCCTGTAATTCCAGCTATTAATTCCATTGTGTTTCCATTCATGACCTGGGTTTGACTGGAATAGCAAAGGCACAGGCGAAAAATAACTGAGACAACAAAGCTATAAATCTCAGTGGATGGTAAATTAATCACATTCTATTAAATTAACATTCATAATTCTAATGGAATCCAATACCAAGATGTTAATGACCAAAACAACAGAGAGCAGGGAAATTAGTTTCCACCTCCACAATAGCTGCACCGTTACCAAGAGTGACTACAGAGAGTGAAACAGAGAGTGAGAGAGAGAGAGTGAGAGTGTGTTTCATCATGGTCTTTTCCCCAAGGCGAGGCAGGCATTGTCTGTGACCTGTCACAACAACTGTTATGGCCCTTTCACATCCAAAACCTGCCCTTCCTCTTCCACTCAAATAACAAAACCCTACATCATCCACTGACTGAAAGAGTGACAATCATCCTGCTCTCAGCTGTCCAATTAAGCCCAGCATTTATTAGTCCATGGAGCTGATCAACATCAGGCTATTTTCACTTTGCTGTATAATATCCAACACACACCACAAACTGACTGGGCTTTGTATGATTTGGAAGCCAGAGCATCTCTGTAGCATCACAATACTTATACTGAATATACTGAAAAACATATTTTAACTATCAAAAAAATTACCTTTTCATATTGATTCAGATATTTGCATATTGCTATTTCAATATAATTTCACTTAATTGTTCAGCCCTAATTCTAATTTAATTAATAATATTAATAACTACTAAGCCCCACAACAAACAAATAAAAATAACATACTATACAGACAAAAAAAGCATACAATAGGAGGCAGAGCCAGTGTGTACAGTAAACAAACCATGGAACTAATGGTCCATAATGCTATTTGTAACTCATTAGTCGGCCCACATTTGTCAGTAGCTTGCCACGTGTAATTACTGAAGCTGAGCGGCATGGCTGGAAATCAGCCCAGCAGACGAGGACACAGCTGGGATTCCTACTGGCACCGAAGGACCTTCAGGTCTCCTGCCCTACGCCCAGCTGGGTGATATGGTTGGTCTGAGACGTGCAGGACACATTAAGGAAGTCCCATATTGTTTCAGACAGGCAATGCAACTGAATACATGCAAACATAACACACACACACACACACACACACACACACACGTGCCTAAGAGCAGAGTGTGAGTAAATGTATGCAGGAGGTCACAAGGTCAGGGGCAGCAATAATATTAATACGACTGGGGTTTGCAAGAAAATCTCACACTCACAGAGGACAGCAGTGGAGTGGAGGAGAGATCACAAACACTCTCATCAAAATGAGGCATTTATTTTCACCTTATGCGCCCTGCCCATTTTTCCTGTTGTGTTTTTTTTCCATTTCCAGTGGCTGGACTTCATAGCAAAGACAATGGCTAGTGTGGGTCATCACAAAATAG
Source organism: Myripristis murdjan (assembly GCF_902150065.1). Lineage (NCBI taxonomy): Eukaryota > Metazoa > Chordata > Actinopteri > Holocentriformes > Holocentridae > Myripristis > Myripristis murdjan. The sequence goes on along the minus strand of NC_043984.1, from coordinate 16,825,527 downwards.
AGCAGACTGATATGGACAGGGATGACTTCTGTTGCTTTCATAAGATATTTACACAGAAAATGTTTGATAAGGTAGAGGAAAATAACAGAGCAAAAACAGTCTAATAAGTTCAAAGCAGCCTTTAAAACCAAGAAACCAGGAAAAGACAATACCTATCACAACTATATCAGGATATTATGATATCCAAACTGCCATACGATGACTAGTCTCATACTGCAGTATTGATACAGTATTGATAAATCAGTATGTCCTGAAAATTTGCTTCAGCTAGAAACCTGTGCTCATGGCACCTATTTTGTATTTTAGATATGAAATAATGTTTAATGCATTTGTCCCTGTCAAATAAACAAGTAAATAAGGAAACACCATGGATAGGTAGTAATTTATTGCAAGACCTTTTACTGCTCTATAAAATGTGTTTGGCAGGATACATAAAACAGGTCCTTTGGGATGGGGTTAGATGTCAGGCTGATCACACTTAAGAAATTCTCACCTCCAGTAGACGAGCACGACCAGCAGCATTATCAGACACAGCAGGGTGAGAGCAGATACCACCACCAGGGGGACGATCCACACCATCCTGCCCATGCTGGGGTGGGGGGTTCGGGTCCTGTTGGACAAGTTGGTCCTGTCTACAAAACATCACATGCACATGAATACACACAAGCCCATGAGGATATTTATACTCATTCTTAGACAACATTAACCTTCACTGATTTGTTAATTGTTAAAACCTACTCTGCCTTTAAATCATATTCCATGAGGTTAATGAAATTATCTCACAACAGACACCTTTTTGGAGGTTGTTGTTTTTATGAGAATCATACTTACTGCTTGATGCCAGTTTTTATTGAATGTTCACAGACTAATACCAGTGCCATTAATGATGCTGTGATGGTACAATATGTCAGCTTTTCAGTCTATATAATTAGCAAATCAAAGATTTTCCAAATGAAATGGACATAGCCAACAGTAGTGGCAAACTATCCTGAGGAGCTGTTTTCTCCCCTGAAGGAAATTCCTTTTAGGAATACACTTTCAAGGACTCCTCAAGGCACCAACCCCCCTGGCAGACGGCTTTTACTTCTGCCTTCAGGCCTCTGGGTTGTAGTGACACACAAGCCTGGAGCTTTGCCTTAGTGTAAGATGATAACCAATCCTGTTACTGTCTAAAATCAAACTGTTTGTTATGCTAATGAATGTTAGCAGTGTTGACAGAATGCCGCTCTGGAGAGGGATGTGATGAACTGACAGAGAAAAGTCATGTATGATGATAGCATGGCAGCTTGACAACAAGGCCTACTGGGATGTCATGCAAAATGTCTCCATTGGGGAAGGGATATCAAAACTGAAATAATGATTATGTAGTGTTAGGGATGAGCAGTAGAAAGAGTGAAATGTCCACTCACCAGTGTGGACAGAGAATGGCCAGAGATTGTTGTCCTCACCGCTATTCTTTGGGGAGATAGTAGAGCTCTGGGGAATCTGCATCTCTGCTGTGTCATTACGGGGCTCCTGAGTGGAGAATGTGCTGCCATCTTTGGGGTTCTTCTCTATGCTGAACAACTGGTCATCCCTTGTGCTTGGGGTTACAGTGGTGCCCTTGACTGTGGGCTTTCCTTGCCCTTTCTCTTTGGTTGTGGATGTGGGGGTGGGGATTAAGGGCTCTTTGGCCAAGGTGCCATTCAGTTGCTTGTCGACGTCATCAGGTGCAGTCTTGTTCTTCCTTCTCTTCTCATCTTCTCCCTCATCCTGCTCGCCTTCTCTTTCCCCCTCGTCCTCCTCCTCCTCCCCCTCCCGTGCTGCCTGGTTCTCGACAGTGGGGGCGTCCGGATCGGAGCCCTGCGGGGCGGTCGGCTCGGTGCTGGACTTTGCTGGCATGGCCGTAGGGCGGGTGGGGTTATGGCTTGCCTGCGGGGCCTGGGTGGGCCAAAGGGAGCCAGGCAAGGAGGAGATAACCCCACCACTGAAGCCCAAGCCTGCCAGCAAGGTGCTAGTCACCACTGATGCCACTGTGGCCTGGCTACCACTTGAAGGGGGGCCCATTCCCGTTGCCATGGAGACAAAGGAGAACGGGATGCCAGAGGAGGTCCAAGTGGAGGAGCCGGAGCTGATGGGAGCCATGTCTGCCGATGATGCAGGAGAAACTGTGGGCTGGGGGGAGGGCCAGGCAAAGAGACAGAGAGATAGATAGAGAGAGAGACAGAGAGAGAGAGAGATGAGAAAGAGGGAGAGAGAGAGATAGAGAGAGAGAGAGAGAGAGAGAGAGAAGAGAGAGAGAGAGAGAGAGAGAGAGAGAGAGAGAGAGAGAGAGAGAGAGAGAGAGAGAGAGAGAGAGAGAGAGAGAGAGAGAGAGAGAGTGAGTGGTTATCCAACAGAATCAGGTCAATGTTACTTCAATATGCCAAAGGAAATTTGTGCTGCCATCTTCTGGTCAACATACCATCCCAGTTTTGACAATGCGTGACCCTTCAAATATTCTTGTTGTATTACCTGGAAAAGAAACAAACAGGCACAAGATAAGAAAGAATAACATAATTAAGTGAAGTCATTTTAAATGGATAAATGTGTTCCTCTCATCTAAAAATACTTGATGGTTGGAGAGTCTTGACTACCTACCTCTGAACAGCAGTGTTTGACTGAAATCACTGCGCAGATCCTGTGAACAAACTGCCTGCACTCTGAACAGGTACAGGATGTCAGGGGACACATTAGTTATCACCGCTTTCTGAAAGAGAAACAAACACATGCAAGCTTAGTAACATGGTAAACATGTCTACCTTGAAGGTGAACAACCATTAAAGCTGGAGGTGTTAAAGCATGAAACATAATATGAAAACATGCTAAGACCCTGCTTTGCCTTCATTCTATGATGCACCAGCTGCAGCAGAACTCATAGTTAAAAAAAACCTCTGCTCCTGCCTAATCTTAATTGTGGTGTGCAGTTTGCATCTGGCTTTATTTCTGTTAAAATTGTCTTCAGAATGGAGAGCTGACAGAATTTCAGGTTTTGAGTGGTTTGCAATTTATTGGTGGCAGAAAGCTAGTGGTTCTCTAAAATAATTCAGATAAAGGTGTCCAGAGATAGAAATTGAAAATTGAAATGGAAATGAAGTGGGCAAAGTAAGAAAAGCGGGTTGGAGAGGAGGAGGAGTGGAGAGAACACTGATTTTCAGAGAGCGGGTGATAGACTGCTGATTGAGTATTTTACCTGGAGAGAGAACTCACTGGCACGTGTATCACTCTTTTGGAGTGTGCTTTATGTGTCACTCATTCAACAATAATAATAATAATAATACTTATGATACAAGCAATATTATTATCATTGTTATTTTGCAAAAACAAAGACGACAAAGCACTTCAGAGAAGAGAAATAAATTACATAACAAAAGATTACATATAAAATAATACATACAGAATAATACAAAAAAAAAAAAAATTAAGAGACGTTGTGTCTTTGTGTCTTAACCACAGCCTGCAGGAAATGAGACCGGACTGTAGAACAAACTAGAGGCTGTCTGCCCTCCGTGTGCAGCCTAGCTTGTAGGGAGTTAAAAGGTTTGTTGGGTAGCTTGAGGCTAAACAATACAATACTTTCATATTAATTAGCAAAAATCTTAAAAATGTATCCATAAACTAACAGGTAACCAGTGCAGGAATGCTAAAATTGAAGCGGTATGTTTTGTGTTTGGCATCAAACACAACCCTTGGGCCAAGATTCTGCATAAACTACTGGCATGAGAGGGAACTTTGAGTGATGTGGGAGTAAAAGGAGTAACAGTAGTCTAAACAAGAGGATCTAAACTTGCAAAACACCTTCTTGGCTGAGGATGATAGTGGCATAAATGTTGAAATAGCGATTAATGACTGAAACCTGACTGCACAACAATTTTAACCATTTTACCTTAAGATATTCTCTTACAATTCCACTTAAATAGCTTCAAAGTTAGAGAGAATTTTTTTCCCTCCCAAATTGCATAACAATGTCACAAACATATTCTGTATTTGCTGGTTGCAGGACTTCACTGAAGCTTCATCACACTTCCAGTGAGTGAAATATTCTGAGACGCCAATGTTTTATTGCTGCATCATTTCGTCTAATAGAAAATATCTATATGTCATGGGTATCATTTGACACACATTTCTCTGTAAGTCAGTAACACATGGTTGATATCTTTAGAAACCTTGGACTCTCCACTACAATTTGAAATAAAGTTCTGTGGGTTTGAACAAAGCGCAGTCACACTGAAAGGATGAAACCACTCATGGGCGCAGCAAAGTTCAAAGGCTAACCTGCTTACAAAAAATTATATTGCAAACAAACAACATCCTTAGTTTCTTAGCTATGGACTTGTAGCGTGTAATATCTAAGAGTCACTCATGCAGACTGTTAAGACACTGAGGGTCAATGGATGTATATTGTTCTGCAGTTGGGAGTCAGATGAATAACAAAGGAAATACATGAGACTGCAGGATGTACGTATAGAGACAATAAGACTGGGCGTAGAACAGAAGCCTACTGATTTAACCCCCACAGATTATATCTTGGGAGGAGGACAATGAATTACTCATTGAGAGTGAATGTTCTATTTGGGAGATAAGAGCTGAACCGTCCGGGTCCTGTGTCTGAAAGGTCGGCTCAGTGTTTAAAGCAGTGGAGCAGAGTTGCCTGATCAATGGTGTCAAAAGTTGCAGTGAGATCTAAAAAGCTAAAACTGCAGAGTCACCTGCATTTGTTGCCAAAAGAAGGTCGTTTGTGGCCTTCAGGGGAGCAGCCTCATGTTATTAAAATTTAAAAGAAGACATGAGCTGCAAGAATATGACTTCAGAGAAAAGGGATGTTTAAATACACTGTAGGTCTCCGGCTAGGATTCATACATGTAAATATTAATACATTTTTTACTGTTATAATTAAGTTACTATTGTCTGCTAGTAATTATTACTTGACAACACATTTCAATCAAAGCCATATTTGAGCAAGTATCGGGGGTTATATTTGAGATAGAATTGGGGCTTATACTGGCCTGCAGCACAGACCGATTCTACTTTCTGTGTTAAAAAAAGGCACGTAATGGATGATGCTCAAACTAACAAAAGCCACAAGAGTTTACCAATGCACTGCACACACAGATCAGGTAGACCCATCAGGGTATGTGACAGATCTGCATGTCTATTTTAAGACAAGTGAGTGACAGGGGAGCGTCTAGGCCCTCATATCAACCAACAGCCTCATCGAGAGTCCATCACAACCTGTCACCTCGCATACACACTGTCAGTGATCCTGCCACTCTCTGATCCTGTCTGGTTACACCTGAGCTCCACAAACCAATCAAAGCTGTTTAAACCACATCCCATCCATTCAAAAAAAAAAAAAAAAAAAAGAAACAAAAAAAAATCTAGACAATCCCAGGAGGCCGCTTTGTTCTCTGACAGCAGGTCTTTAAAATAAAATGTTACTCCCCCTCACTGTGTGTGTGAGTGCAGTTCACAGTGGTGGGCTGATGTTTTGGCATGATCTCTGGTTTAGTTTGAGCAGTTAACAGTGATAACGTCTGATGTTACTTACCATGCTCTGGTCTCCCGTCTTGGTGAGGGTCTTCTCATCATTAGGCATATCACTCGCTACCCAGCTGTAGGAGACCATGTAGCTGGTGATGGGTGGGTGGTAGATGGTCAGTGGGCGTTCCCAGCTCACCATCAGTGCTGTCTGGTTCAGTGGCTGGATCTTCATGTTCACTGGGGCACTGCTGCACACTGAAAGAGAGAAGAGGGGAGTGAGAGCAAGAAGGTAGAGTGGAAATACAGCACTAATACACTATAAATGAGTAAAATGAACAAGTAAAATGATTTCTACAGCTGGTGATACATGGTTAAATTTGTAGGGAAAATCTGGGGCATAATGTTTGAGCAAAAGGAAATATGTATGAGTGACTGGGCAATGGGCAAGACAAACTGACAAATCTGACAGTTGGAAATGTATGAAATATCAGACACTGCTACCATCACTGTCATCCTAGTCTCATCCTCTCGACTAAAAAGGTTTAATCATTTTTATCAAGGTTACCCACTGCAGTTTCACAACATATATTATGGGCTTTTTTGATAAAGAATAATGAGAATGAATAATACTTCTACTGGCAGCGAGTAGCTGGCTAATTTGATTACATGTATTGAAAAAATAATCACAGCTATTATTTACTTGATTAGTTATCCATAATTTGCTATCATATTATCAACACATTACCAAAAACAAGTCAATATGCACATAAATAAATATGTTTGTGGTTGGAAATATTTTTGGTTTGATAACAGGTCACCTGATCAATTTCCTTGCCTCTGATTGGTTGACACTGAAACACTGCCAACAAAGCTTGCTCTCTGATTGAGCTCGGCTAGATTTCCAACTGACAAATTGTTTTCACTGAGAAAATGTTTCCAGCAAAAACTGCCTGCAAAGTTTGCCCTAAATTTGTCCATGTAGCGTCTGTGTAAGACACAAATGGCACCACTGGCACCATATGAGTTCTTTAAAAACACTGAGACAGGAAATAGCTGAAAATGAGAGGCTACGGCAAAAGTGAGTGTTTTCGACCACACTTGTGTGTGTCCATTCATGAGTGGGCAGAATCCAAGCCTCTTATTACTGCCTGCTGCTTACTAAGCTATTTCCACTCCAAAACCTCCAAAGGTATAGTATAATACAGTAGCTCAACAGCCCATAGGATTAACTGGGGCCAGGTGCAAACTCGGATGTGAATGTGGGTATTCAATCTGGACTCAATTGTGTCTTATCTTTTTTTTTTTTTTTTTTAAACATGAAATTTCATGGGAAATTTGGGAAATATACCAGATAGTCTTGTTATAGGCTCCTATCTGTGCTTTCTTGAAAAGGAAAAACAGTCAAACATGTCAATGATCCTCAAGGTGGCAGTATAGGCTGCAACAAGGACATTTAAGAGGGATCTGTCAATAAGAGTAAAGGACAGTCTAGACATGTTTCTCAACATGACAGGGCATTAGCTATCAGGGACCAGTGTCAACTAATTATGTGCACACAGGGCATCCGTTATATAGTACAATTTTTTCTCCCTTTGCACAGTGAAAGCCATGGTGCAAATTATGCATGATATGTGAAATGGGAAAAGGGTAGGAGGCAAGAGGAAATCAGTCAAGGGGACAGAGGGAAAAAAAGACTGGTGAAAAAAAATATCAAGAGGTGTTGATAAGGTGTGACAGGTGTGAAATGCAGTATAACCCCTGGGAAGCCATTTGTCAGCTTCAGTAGGTCAACAATGGTCATTCAGCAGTCGAGATCACCACCATGGTGGTACTGTCTGTATCATTCCTCGTGGTGCTCATCCACTTCACAATTCACATTCCTACAACACTAAACTCTACATCAGGTGTAGACAGTAGTCGAGTTGTAAAAAAAAAAAAATCAGGGGGGATGGTCAATTTTTTTCACTTGATGAAAAGTGAGGATGGCAGTTTTACAGGGGGGATGATTTTGACCATTTTTATTTCAGGGGGGATGCCATCCACCCTCATCCCCCCTGAACTCGAGTACTGGGTGTAGATTAAGCAATAATAGTTCCAAATTCAGGAGACAATATTTGTATTTTGTGATTTCATTTGTATATTTTCCAAATATATATCTGTATTTCCTCAAATATCTTTTGACAAATATGATCCAGTGTGGATGTGTGGCTATATTATTTACAAAAGTAAGTTCCTTTGATCTGAGATCACTGCTGTTTGTGTGTAAGCTTTTTTTTTGTTTTTTAAATCATAACCTTTAAGGTAAAAAATGTCTTCACACTGGCATCCTTCACTATAAAAATAATCAAAGCTCTTCTACATTTGTTGATTAGTAAATTTCACCTCAACTTCAATGCAAAGAAGTTGCGTGAAGTGCGATCAATCTGGATTATAAGGCTCACGGTACAAAATATCCCTCTGAGATCTTGTAACAAGCATCATTTTCATCTCTTGCATCTAAATGCATTTAGTTGTGCTGTTATTTACTCTGGCATAATATAGATTACAAGGATGAGTAATTAAATGCTAAGTTATCAAGTAGCACATTAATATTCCATATTTACCAGAGACTGCATGAGAATCACAGAGTAAATTGTCCATTATTCTTATTCTTGTTCTTTTTCTTGTTGTTGTTGTTATTATATCCAGTAGCAGCTAGGTGATAATTTTACAGGACATTTACTCCCTCAGAGCCACAACAATTTGATATTTCCTTTCTCAACAATAAAAATCCTCATCCATCCTCAGTGGCTGGCCAAGACTTTCAATCTATTCTATATTAATCATTTTAAATAGTGTTCTTAGACTTCATTATTCATTTATAGCCACCACTGTGACTATAATGCAGTTGGTTTTGTGCAGAAAATTTGTTCAATTTTGAAAATTATGTTTTAGATGTACTTCTCAATTTTAATGTAGTCAATGAGCATTGTGGTACCACCATTACAGTAATATGGAAAGTACACTACAATCATTACTTTTACAAACAAAAACATTTATCTGTGCCAAGCAAATAATCTGGCAGCTGTTCAGGTTGAAGAATAGTCCACAAGGAAGGGAAAAAAATAATTCTTAAGCAATCACTCTCCTCTTATTACATCCACCTGTCAGTTTCTATTGGAGAGGACTGCTGAGGATACTAATTGCTCTCACCAGACAGTGCTTTGGCCAATGTACTGAACCTTGAGTATTTCATAAACCAACTATTGGTTTAAGTTCAGAGTCAGAAGGGCTCAAATAATTCCGACTTTTTACTTCAGCATGGTTGCATCAGTGAAGGTTTGATATGCTTTGTACCTGGATGATATCAAACATCAGCTTAAAGTAGTATGAATCATTTCTACAGAATCATTACATTCTTTGAGTGGTAGTAATAAATGAAGAGAAAGATTTAACCTGAAGTGTTTACCTGATGTCCTCAATCCCTGACAGTAATTTTTTGAAACACTTTCTATGAAAAGCTTTGTTAGTACCTGCTGAGGTAGTGAGGCTGGGGCCATGCTTAAACCAATATCTGCCCAAAGAAAGGTCAAGTCAGATCATACAGTTTCATCTGTATCAGACACGAAACAGGTTTCTTCTTAGCTTACATGTTTCGGCAGCATGCTTCCGCCTTCAGCACCTCTGATGTTTCGTGTCTGATACAGATGAAACTGTATGATCTATATAAAGTGTAGACACTATGAATCTTCATGGACTAAGGTCAAGTCAGTCGAGAGAAGTTCTGCGGTAGGACAGAACCGCAGTCCACTGAGCTTCAACACTCCAGTTTCCAAGGAGGTACCACTGAGAATCAGGAATTAAACCAAGCACAGCCTGCTAAGAAGAACATCCAAGCAAATCAACCCCAAGTGAAGTGGCTAAGGTCCTGCAACAAAATAGAGTGGGCAACAATCAATGCAGACCTGAGCAAGATCCTGGAAGGATTTTGCAGAACAGAAGGAAACTTGGAGAGAATGGGTGATCTCATTTGCACCTGATCTCACTGGAACAATGAAGGAAGACAATAACCTCACCCTCACACAAACTCAGAAGGCCAGGAAATTGAGCACCTTTGTCAAGGAGAGAGGAAGCTTAAGAAAGCAGTGAATGAAGGCAACATCAAGTGAGGAGAAAGCAGGTACCTCAAGGTAGACCTTGAGGTACGAATGGCAAGACTACAGATATCAGAAAACCTCAGAATGCTTTAGCATCGTTGCCCAAAGATTGACAACTTACTTGAAACAGAAAACCTTAATTGACACATCAGTATAGAAAGCTTATTTGGATGTGCAGAACACACAAGCAAGATATAGGATCAGATTCAAGTTGCAAAAGGGGAAGGAAGAGATCTTCCTTATCTTTAAGATCTTACTTCTGGACGTAGCCAATGCTTTTGGATCGGTCCCTCTTAATCTTATATGGACAGCCTTTGATTACTTTCAGATGCCACAGTTGGTCAATGACTTGGTCAGGAACTATTTTCAAGCTATGCAGTTGTGCCTTACAAAACCAAAATTCAGTACATCCTGAATGCTGCAGTTGCCAGATATGGGAGTAATGGCAGGGTGCACCATCTTAACATTAGCGTTTACCATGGCAGTGGAACTGGTCATCAGAGCATCAAAGTGGGCAGTGGGAGTAGTATGCCTGAACCTAGAACTGCAGCTGCCAAATATTTGTGCCTATATGGATGATATGACCACCCTGACCATCACATGCATGAAATGACTGCTAGGATGGACACGGATGCATTTCAAACCCAACAAATCCAGGAGCATCTCAATTATGAAAGGCAGGCAAACAGACCAGAGGTTCCTCACTGATAGAATACCTATCCTAATGGTGTCAGAGCAACTAGTAAAAAGTTTAGGGTCGTGGTACAACTCAAGCTTTAAGGACAGAGACAAAAGTCTCAATTGACTTTGACGAGACCATCAAAGGCCTTGCAAACATTGACAAGATCTTTCTTCCTGGCAAGTCAAAGTTGTGGTACCTGCAATTTGGATTGCCACTCCATCTGATGTGACCTCTGACAGTCTAGTTCCAATCACCAGGGTAGAGAAGCTGGAGAGTCAGGATCAAGAAGTGACATGGTCTTCTCTATTGCCACCGTAACATGAGATTATATGCTAAAAGCTCCCTGGAACTACCTGTCTCAAGCCTTACAGAAGAGTTCAAATGTGCTGAGCTGAGGCCGAACATGACCCTGACTGAATCATAAGATCCCAAAATTTAGGCAGTCGGTCCCAGGGTGGCAACTGGAAGGAAGTGGACCCTGATGGAATCTGTACAACAGTCAGTCAGTCCTCAGGCATGCAGACATCGCAGACCAAGTACAACAGGGTGGTCTAGGCCTGGGATCAAGCAGACCTACATGGCACAAAGCAACACTAGCTCAAAGGAGACAGCTTCTCATTACAGAGATGTGTCATAAAGAGAAGGTAGGACAATGTGGAAAGGCTGTCTCACAAGCCACACAGGGCCAGTGGATGAGATGGGAAAAACCTAGAACATTGGAAACCAATGTGGAAGGATCTTTGGGAGATGGAGCGAAGTAGACTGAGCTTCAATGTAAGAGCCACCCATGATGTTCTATCGCTCTCAAGAACCTGAGCCAGTGGCTTGGAGAAAAAAAAGTCCTATGAGCTCAACTGAATTAGATGATTGTAAGTTGTTGTAAATTATTGTACAAATTATTTTTATGTATAACAAGATGACCTTCAGGTACAATATATGAATAATTCATTTCCTTGCATTTTTTAATACATGTTGTGTGCAGCCCAGTGATATGTGATGCTTTTTCAGCGTGGCACTTGGTAGGACCCTGCTGACTAAGCTGATTTGTAGAAATGGGGAGATGTTATCTTAAGTGACTCATCATGAGGAACACCTACGGGAACTCTGCATATGTAAAACTTGAGATTATTTCCTGTTAATACTAATGACACTGATGAGGGATAATGGTTGAAAACAATTTGTCCCTATTCAAAAGATGTGAGAGACAAATAACATAGAAAGAAGCAATTAGAGTGCAACCTCTGAACTTTTAAATCCTGATGACAATACATACTAAATAGGTTTGCTCACAGTTCAGTTGCTAACCTTAACTAACAAGTTACAGAGCATTATGTCACTGTGTTGTCCATTCAGAGAAAGAGATAAGGCAGTTGATCACCTGGGGACCTAGATGGCTGAGACCAAATGAAGCACGAATTAATTAGGTTTATATGTCACTGCCACAAATGTACTATAGAACTATACAGAGACTGTACTTGTTCTTTATGACAGCATCAAAAGTAGAACAGTACAAACTCCACTCCTTCTAGTCCTTCTATTCTATCCTTACCCTGAGCATAAAAGGAGACCAAATATCTGGCTGAACTGTGGTTGTGCTTACAAATAGATATATCACAAAATGTAACTATTCCTCTTTGTAGTTCTAGCCTTAGTGTTACCCCTGGGCAACAGTTCCAGCAATGACCTCAGTCTCCAGTATCACTTGGAGCAGAGCATGAATCTCACTCTTGGCAGGTTCTAACATGAATGGATGGACTCAGCTGTTGCCAGCCAATAGTACCTTCACTGCTTTCCTCCACTTAATGCTGTATAATACCTTCTCAGAAGCTGTGTGCAGCGATAGCAATGAAATAAATAAATAAATAAAATTCCATGGAAAGTCAAATAAGCAAAGACATTCCTGGTGAACTATTGATTCTGAGTTAATTGGATTCACCTAGGAACAGTGGCCAATTTGGGCCCTGTGTTGCCAAGTATCTGCCCTGCCGGTGACCTTCAGCAAGACACTGAATTCTTACCAGCTTGGGGCAATGTTCAGCAGCTGACCCTGTGCTCTGACCTCCTTGGTGTAGGGCAAGCAAAAAGAGATTTTCACGACATGGACCATGTGAGTGACAATAAAGTATCACAACATTATTATAGCACAAACACAATGGACCTGCACCGCACACAGTAATACAATCATGGTTTTCACAG